>NC_063256.1:34655052-34872552 GCF_019578655.1 Ricinus communis | reverse complement strand
TAACGAAGGGGATTCTTATTTGTACAAATGGTACTTCGAACTTAGAACGAGCATGAAGAAATTAACGATACTTCTTTATCTTTTGAGTTGTTCTGCTGGATCGGTTGCTCAAGACCTTTGGTCTCTACTCGGACCCGATGAAAAAATGGGATCACTTATTATGGACTTGTTGAGAATGATTCTAATCTAGTTCATGGCCTATTAGAAGTAGAAAGCGCTTTGGTGGGATCCTCACGGACAGAAAAAGATTGCAGTCAGTTTGATAATGATCGAGTGATATTGCTTCTTCAGCCTGAACCAAGAAGTCCCTTAGATATGATGCAAAATGGATCTTGTTCTATCCTTGATCAGAGATTTCTCTATGAAAAATATGAATCGGAGTTTGAAGAAGGGGAAGGAGAAGAAGTCCTCGACCCGTACCAGATAGAGGAGGATTTATTCAATCACATAGTTTGGGCTCCTAGAATATGGCGCCCTTGGGGCTTTCTATTTGATTGTATCGAAAGGCCCAATGAATTGGGATTTCCCTATTAGGCCAAGTCATTTCGGGGCAAGCATATCATTTATAATGAAGAGGATGAGCTTCAAGAGAATGATTCGGAGTTCTTGCAGAGTGGAGCCATGCAGTACCAGATACGAGATAGATCCTCCAAAGAATAAGGCTTTTTTCGAATAAGCCAATTCATTTGGGACCCTGCAGATCCACTCTTTTTCTTATTCAAAGATCAGCCCCTTGTCTCTATGTTTTCACATCGAGAATTTTTTGCAAATGAAGAGATGTCAAAGAGGCTTCTTACTTCCCAAACGGATCCTCCTACATCTATATATAAATGTTGGTTTATCAAGAATACGCAAGAAAAGCACTTCGAATTGTTGATTCATCGCCAGAGATGGCTTAGAACCAATAGTTCATGATCTAATGGATTTTTCCGTTCGAATACTCTATCCGAGAGTTATCAGTATTTATCAAATCTGTTCCTATCTAACGGAACGGTATTGGATCAAATGACAAAGGCATTATTGAGAAAAAGATGGCTTTTCCCGGATGAAATGAAAATTGGATTCATGTAATAGGAGAAAGGTTTCCCATTCCTTAGCCTGAAAGATATGTGGCCATGAAATAGGGATTAATTGGAATAGAATTGAAACGTATATTAAAATTGGTTATGTGGTTTAGTCTTGGATCGGTATAATATAGTTTCATCTTAGTGTGGTTCTTGTTCGATTATCACCAAAAGAACTGAAATACCAAAATCACTCAAGGGGGGAGGGGGGAGAGATGGGGGTGGGGTGAATTGTGGATTTGATGTAGAATTGAAAAATTAAAATTATGAATGAAGCAAGAATAGGAAATTAAGTGCTTGAAAATATAAAGTGAAAGACACTCGATTTATAGAGGTTCGGCTCTTCTAGCCTACGTCCTCTCCTCAATCACAATTGAAAGTTTGAATCGATTAACAATATACTTTAGGTGTAGATAGAACCTTTATGTTTTGCAAGCTCACACACAACTTACACAAAGTGTTTTTTTTTTAAATGGCTAACACTCAAACCCATAACCTAAGACACTCAATCTTAGTTGCATGAGTAATTAAATCTCTACCCACTCACTCAAACTCGAGCTTCAGATACAAGAATTAAATCACTTAACTATCCAAGAATCAAGTTTAAGTTTGAAACTTGTTCACAAGATGATAATAGAAAGGTTTTCGTGATTGTTGAGAGTATATACACTTTTGTTCAAAATAAATTCTCTTATCCTAAATCACTTAGAAATAAGGTTTATATACTTCTAATGAAATAGAGTCATCGAAGCTTCATATAAAGTGTAAATAGCCGTTCAACTACTATAATAAATGCAGCTACATGAGCATGACCTTTTCTTCAAGGGTGTGAAGCCTCAACGCCAAATTGGATTTCAAAAATTTGGTAATTCGTCCTACCCATGAATAATTATCCATGGCTAGGAATCTTAGTCTACACGGGCGTGAAGTTTAATATTCACGGTTGGGACTAAAACTCGTGAACCTCTTTATCCCCTTTCATAAAAAATAAAGAAACCCTCCTTCACGACCATGAATATAGAGTCATAGGCGTAAATCTTAATCTTCACGACTAGGAATAGAAGGCGTGAAGTCTTCTGTCCTTTTTCTATAAAAACTGAAGAAAAGGTTTTCATGAGTGTGAAGGATAAAGTTCACTGCTGGGACTGGAAGCCATGAGGTCTTCTGTCCTTTTTCTACTTTTTTTCTATTTACGTTCTTCATGGGTGGGAAGAAATGTTCATGGGAGTGACACTATCTTATTTTGCCTTTACTTGTAATTCGAAGAAATTGTGTTAAAACTTTTAAGAGAACACTCAAAGGCAAAAAGTAAAATACACTTTTAATGATTATTTATGACCATCAAAATAATTTAAAAACCCTTAAGGTTCAACAAGAACCAGTATCATACAATAATGGTAAAAAAATTACAGTTCGGTACAGTTAAGTGCAAAAAATTTTCAATTATTTTGGTTTTTGTATTTTTCAGAACTGTTTTTTAGTTCAACAACATCCACGATCTATGCCCAGCCCTAAACAAAATTAACTACTTTTGTTCTATAATCAAAATATTCAGTAACTTTATAGTTTAATTATTATTAAAAATACAAAATTGTTAACATCTATAATCACACCATCTATAATTACTCAATTATTTAGTTAATCGAAATCAGTAAGACTACAAGATTTAATATATAAATTAAAAAAAATCATATATAAAAAGAAATTTGAAAATCTCCATACATTTTAGATAAAAGTTTTTCATCTTATTCTTACTTTTAAGAATAAACATGAGTTATTAAATGGAATTTAATAAGATATTATTCCTCTAGATAGAGTAAAAAAAAATTTGAGGAGAGTCACTCCTCAATTATCTTATATGCTCTATATTGGGCAAAAAATCTTTAAAACGAAAGTTCAAAAACTTAATAAAATTGCATATTACTTTAAGGATCCAAATCTAAGGACTCAAAGATGATTTTTTTTCTTTTTAAATAAATACAAGCGTCAATAATAAATGAGAAAAGAGTGGAATAAAAAAGTACACAGTACTTGGAATTTTTTCTTTTCTTTTAAATTTAGCGAATTTTTTATTTTATTTAATATTTAAAAATATAGAATAGTAAAATGCTAAGAACATTGAAAAATCAAGAAAAACCCTTTTTTATTTTTTATTTTTAAAATACAACATAAATGAATGGTTAACTAGCCCCCACATTTTATGATTTATCTATCAGACACTTCTATTTTCTAAATTGATAACATATAGATACATAGAACCTAACATGCATATTGTAATCCTATAAGGAGTTAACCTTATAATCCCTTGCTCCTTTATATTTAAGGGTAAATGGAGATATGACTTTTCAATTAAATATTGAAGAACCTTAACCGCCTCACAATTTGCTAGCATTTTTTAGTTTGCCATTTGAGAATGCTCTTTATGAAAAAGAGTAAAAGTATTCCTTTTGGGGAATGCTTGGAGAGGTTTGACTGATGGTGGTGAACAGGTTGTCGAAGCCCTTCAAAATAAATTACTGATTTTCCTAAACTAACTTGTAGAAATAGTGAAACCAGGTCGAATCCTAAGGGAACCAATGTGGATAGCTTCTCAAAGTAAAATAAAAATGAGGAAATTTTGAATGTTTTAATTAAAATTATGAATAAACAGAAAATAATGAAGGCAGAATATTAAAGTAAATAAAAATCAATCTTAACAAATTTTCAATTCAATAATGTTAATTCCATCCAATTGTAATCATGATCATAGGTTAAAATATCAATTCTTTTATTCAAGTACTTAGTCTACTTATTCGAAAAAGCTGCAATAAGTGTAATTCTCCTAATATAATTAACTCAAACCCAACATCCAAATCAAAACTTACCATTAGTCAACTGGGCACGATAGCATTCCATATCAACTTAATGATAGCATTAAAAATAATGAGAATGACTAAACCAATATTAATTAATTGAGATAACTGCAATTGAATTAACCTTGTTCCTT
Source organism: Ricinus communis (assembly GCF_019578655.1). Taxonomy (NCBI): domain Eukaryota; kingdom Viridiplantae; phylum Streptophyta; class Magnoliopsida; order Malpighiales; family Euphorbiaceae; genus Ricinus; species Ricinus communis. The sequence continues at coordinate 34,868,502 of NC_063256.1, read as the reverse complement.
TATTTCCCTAGAACCTATCATGCAAGCTATGTAATTTGAATAAGCCGCAATCACACACACATGAGCCAGCTCCCTGCTACTTGTGTCAATCGTTCATGACAATTACGGATCATAAACTCAAAGTTTAGCAATAGAAAAATCAATATTAAAGTTGAGTTATTAGTTCAATCAATATCAATAATTCATAAATAATAAGAACAAGAAATAAAGAAACTTGAATCAAAGAAGAATTATGTTAAGTACAAAGCCTCACAAAATCACAATTGGAATTTATTCACTCTTGAATTAAAAACTAAAAACTTAGCTACTCATGGTGGAGTAAGAATTCACAAGAATTGTAGAGAATAGAAGAAGAATAAGAATATGAATCTCAAAGTACTCAACCCCCTTTACTTGGTGGAACTAGCCTCATTATATAGGAAGTTAAACCTAAACCCTAATAAGAGAATCCTTATTAAAAAAAAATAAACTTCCTATATGATATTATCCCTATATGGAAGGATAAGATAAAGAGTAATCTAAACAAATTAAAATCCTAAATACATGGAAGAAAATTTTCTTTATCCAACACTTCCAAAAATAAAGGAAATTAACTAAAGATGGGTCCACCACAAATTTATCTTTGAAAAATTTGAAACTCTCTTTTGCAACTTTCAGCAGCTCATGGGTTGCAAGGCGTGGTCATGCCTTTTTGAAAATGACCTTTTGCCCAAATTTTTGCTCTTTCTTCAAAAGACTTGGTTTTTGACAAGTGATGCTTTAAAACATGTCTTTTGGCTGAATTTCACTCAATCCTTGATATCTTGATATTTCACCATCTAGATCAGAATAAACACAATTTCTACAACTAAGCACATTATCTAATCAAAATATAAGAGAATTAAACACAATAAGTATAACTATTTATGACCTATCAAATTCCTTCCACACCTAATTTACGCTTGTCCTCAAGCATACCTCAATTCAACATACCAATTCTCCTCTCTACTTCCTTTTTATCTCTTTTAATCTCCACAAATACCAAATCAGTTAAACATACATCAACGAGCTGAATAATGATGACAATCAAGAGATTAGCACTCATAGGATAAATTTTGTAAGAAGAACATGTATCTCAATAATTCATCAAAATCAAAACAACAAGACTTAACACCCTAAAATGGTTTCATTCAATACTCTCAAAGTGTTTAGGGTACATTTGCTCTCAAGATCAAAACATAGCATGTTATTACCATAAGCTTGCTAATGAATCAAGTCTCCACCACTACACATGAATTAGATGCAAAAATCAAAGGGACTTTACAAGGGTTGTAATGGGGCTTAGGAAAGGGTATGATAAAAGAAAAAATTAAAGTGTTTCATAATCAAGACAAAAAGGTTAGTTACCTGCATGATTACTATGTCACATAATCATAAAACACACTACAAAAACTTTGAGATTTATTCCCACATCTTATATTAGCACTAAAAACTTTGGAGAAATAATATGTAACAATTCAATTTAATATATTTGATGAATACTTCTCCAATTATCCTCTTTCATGAAAGGAATAAATATCAAATTTTTTTTTTCTATTTTTCTATTTTTTTTTATCTTTTTTTTTGTTTCATTTGTACCATGCAACACTTCCCTTCTTGTCTTGACAAGGGTAAAAAAATAGAGGTATCAAACGAAATATCTTGGGTTAAACAACATGTGTTAAAAATAAGAAAAAAAAAAGAAAATGGTAAATAGGCTCAAAGTGGTTAACTAAAAGGAAAATCAACAGAGTAGGTATTTTAAGAGTCTAAGAATAGGTTAATCCTAATTGCCCTTATTATATTAAAGCATCAATCCAAAGATATGGTCTTAACATGCATTTACAAGCAAGTTCTAGAATAAACATACTAAGTTTGATAACACTCAACAAAAATAATTAGAGCAAAATATAATGAACTACTCTTAGGCTCAAAAGCTCACTTTAATGTTCAAATTTGTATCAAGTCTTGTGCATTTTTCAGTCAATAAACTAATGGGATACCATCAGATAATTTTAAAGAAACAGTAATCATGCTTATCCCTTTTATGCATTAAAACTCAAACAAAAAATGTATATATAACTTACATGGTATTCTAGGTTATCAAAACAAAACTCAAGGTTGTAAAAGAAAAATTAGCACATATGAATTAAAGCCCACCTAATTCTAAGCATAAAAAAAAAATATTTTCAACAAGAAAAGGAAATCATGTAATTATCATATTCATCCCCCACACCTAAACTATACATTGTCCTCAATGTATCAAAAAGAAAATGGCTCACAAAAGAAATGAAATGAAATATGAAACTCCCCTGATTTGCGAGCAACTCGGACTGAATAGTCAATGGTGATGGTGGGAAAGGAGGTAGAACCGCCCAGTGAAAATAGGAAGATGGCTGCTGCAAAAGAAAATAAAATGTTGGTGGCTGCTGTAAAATAAAACTTTATTTCTTCTTCTTCTTCCTTTTTTTTTTTTGGTTCCATAATAAATAAATAAGAAAAATAAATAAATAAATAAATAAAGAAAATGAAGTAGAGAAGTCAAAATGAATTAGAAGATGTTTTGAAACAAGGCGTGGTCACGCCTTATAAGAAACGAGCTTCTGTAGAAAAAATGAACGTCAAAATAAAATAGAAGGTGTTTTGAAACAAGGCGTGATCACGCCTTATAAAAAACGAGCTTCTGTAACCTTAAGAGCAGTTTTCAAAACAGAAGATGTTTTGAAACAAGGCGTGGTCACGCCTTATAAGAAACGAGCTTCTGTAAAAAAAAATTCAGTTAATGCTTCTGGGAGAGCTGTAAAAGGCGTGGTCACGCCTTATCGAAATTAGTCTCCTGCCAGAAAAAAAATTGAACTTCTTCATTAAAAAATATTAGAAAATAAAATGAATTAAGTAAGAAAATAAAAGTATAAATAAAAATAAAGAAAGCATTTGGATTGCCTCCCAATGGCACAATTATTTAACGTCGTTATGCTCGACAGAATGATAAACATTTGAGTCATCCAAATAAATGAGGTGATCCAAAGAAAAACTAATGAGAAATTGAGCAATTTCACCCTCATGGAAGATCTTCAATCTATGACCATTCACTTTGAAAATTTTATCTGAATCCAAGCTTTTAATTTCCACTGCACCATAGGAAAATACATTACTAATAATAAATGGGCCGATCTATTGAGAATAAAACTTATCAGGTATAAGCTTCAATCGAGAATTATATAATAATACTTTTTTACCAATCCCATAATTAATTCCTTCTAAATTAGATTGTGCATCTAATTCTTGCTCATCACTAACACTTTCTTTTGCAAATACTTCGTGTACAATTAGATCAATTACATCAATATGGCAAAGAGAATGTACATTATTAGGATATTTCATTGCATCGAAAATATTAAATTTAACAATCTCTCCATCAAACTCTAGGAGAGAGCACTCTCATCTACATTAATCTTTGTCTTAGCAATTTTCATGAATGGTCGTCCTAATAAAATTGAAGATGATTTTGATGAAGAATTACCATCCATTTCCAAAATGTAAAAGTCGACAGGAAATATGAGCTCATTAACCTGCACCAAAACATCTTCAACAACTCCAAGGAGATGAATATAAGAATGATCAACTAATTGAATCATTACACCAGTCTTTTGCAAGTCATTTAGTTTCAAATCTTGATAAATAGAAAATGGCATGACATTAATGGAAGCTCCCAAATCTAACATGGCACGCTCAATTTTCGTATTAGCAATAACACAAGGTAATGAAAACATACCTGGATCCTTGCATTTTTCTGGCATATTCTTTTGCAAGATAGCCGACACATTTTTACTTACCACCACTTTTTCCTTTTCCTTCATCCTTCTTTTGTTTGTGCACAATTTCTTCAAGAACTTTGCATATTTAGGAATTTGCTTGATAGTATCCAATAATAAGATATTTATCTCCACCTTCCTAAATGTATCCGAGATCTCCTTTCCTTGCTCATCTTCTTTTGGCTTAGCTAATCTGCTAGGAAAATGAGGTAATGGAGTGTGAGATGAAAGAAATAGAGGAGGATCGAATTTTACCCCACGTGATATTTAGAGGAAGCTTCTTCTTCCTTTTCCTTGATCGGTTCACTTCCCTTAAGTGGGATCGACCCTGAAGGAATCTCCTTTCCACTTCTTAGAAAAATTGCACTAACATTCTTCTTTGGATTTATCTCTGGTTGTGAAGGTAGTTTTTCAGAATTTTGAGCCTCTAATTTACTAACCGACGTAGCCAATTGAGTAATTTGATTGCCTAAATTCTGAATGTTTGACCTTGTTTCCTGTTGAAATTGAAAAGCATTGTTAGCAAGATTTTTAATAATATCTTTCAAAGACATACCTGAATTTGAAGCTTGAGGTTTTTGGAGAACTTGAGGTAGTCTAATGAAATTCTGGAAAGGATAATTTTGTTGTCCTCATTGGTTTCTATAGCTCAAATTCGGGTGATCTCTCCATCCAGGATTTTAATGATCGGAACAAGGGTCATACCTCCTTTGAGGTTGACCAGTAAATCCGCCTAGAGCATTAGCTTCTTGCATCGAGTCATATTGCAATGTTGGGCACATATCGGTGAGATGTCCTTGAACTGAGCATATTCCACAAACTTTTGCCATTTGCAATTGCCCTACAGCCATTTGACGAACCAAAGTAGTTAAATCAGAAATTGATTTTCAAGATTTTTAATGCTTACCTCATTAACTCGTCTTGTAGCTCCATCAGCTCTTGTACCAAATTGCTAAGAATTTTCAGCCATGTTTGAAATCAATTGCTTGGCTTCTTCAGGTGTCTTGTCTATCAAAGCTCCACCACTTACTGCATCAATCATAGTCCTATCCATTGGCAATAATCCTTCATAGAAGTATTGGGTTAAGAGTTGTTGAGAAATTTGATGATGGGGGCAGCTAGCACACAGTTGCTTGAACCTTTCCTAATACTCATACAATGTTTCTCCAGTGGACTGTGTTATGCCACAAATTTCTTTTCTGATGTTGGCAGCTCTTGTTGCAGGGAAGAACTTATCTAAGAACAATCTTTTCATCTCATTCCATGTTGTTATTGAACCGGAGGATAGATAATAGAGCCAATCTTTTGCTTTATCCTTCAAAGAAAAGGGAAAAGCTCTAAGATTTATTTGCTCTTCAGTGACACCATGTGGCTTCATTTCGGAGCACACAATATGGAATTCTTTCAAGTGTTTATGAGGATCTTCACCTGCACATCCATGAAAAGAAGGGAGTAAGTGAACTAAACCAGATTTTAATTCAAAATCAACTACAATATTTGGAAATATAATGCATAAAGGTTGTTGATTTAAATCCGGTGCAGCTAGCTCTTTGAGAGTTCCGTTCGCCATATTTTCTATAACTTCTTGAAAAATAGATGTGTCACCAATAGCCAAATCTATTTCCAACTCTTCTATGAGACAACTTTTTCTTTGTCTAGTCTCCTTTCTTAATCGACGCAATGTCTTCTCAATTTCAAGATTAAACTGCAAATCAATATCTTGAGAAGAATGAGTTATAAACAAATAAATTAAACAATGAGAAACTAAAATAGGTTCTCCGGCAACAGCGCCAAATTTGAATGGGTTATCGAAGCCTTTCAAAATAATTTATTGATTTTCCTAAACTAACTTGTAGAAATAGTGAAACCAGGTCGAATCCTAAGGGAACCAATGTGGATAGCTTCTCAAAGTAAAATAAAAATGGAGGAATTTTGAATGTTTGAATTAAAATTATGAATAAACAGAAAATAATGAAGGCAGAATATTAAAGTAAATAAAAATCAATCTTAACAAATTTTCAATTCAAGAGTGCTAATTTCATCAAATTGTAATCATGATCATAGGCTAAAATATCAATTCTTCTATTCAAGTACTTAGTCTACTTATTCGAAAAAGCCGCAATAAGTGTAATTCTCCTAATATAATTGACTCAAACCCAACATCCAAATCAAAACTCACCATTAGTCAACTGGGCACGATAGCGTTTCATATCAACTTAATGATAACATTAAGAATAATGAGAATGACTAAACCAATATTAATTAATTGAGATAACTGCAATTGAATTAACCTTGTTCCTTTATTTCCCTAGAGCCCATTATGCAAGCTATGTAATTTGAATAAGCCACAATCACACACGCATGAGCCAGCTCCCTGCTACTTGTGTCAATCGTTTATGACTATTACGGATCACAAACTCAAAGATTAGCAATAGAAAAATCAATATTAAAATTGAGTCGTCAGTTCAATCAATATCAGTAATTCATAAATAATAAGAACAAGAAATAAAGAAACTTGAATTAAAGAAGAATTTTGTTAAGCACAAAGCCTTACGAAATCACAATTGGAATTTATTCACTCTTGAATTAGAAACTAAAAACTTAGCTACTCATGGTGGAGTAAGAATTGTAGAGAATAGAAGAAGAATAAGAATATGAATCTCAAAGTACTCGGCCCTCCTTTACTTGGTAGAACTAGCCTCCTTATATAGGAAGTTAAACCTAAACCCTAATAAGAGAATCCTTATTAAAAAGAAATAAAGTTCATATATGATCTTATCCCTATAGGGAAGGATAAGATAAAGAGTAATCTAAACAAATTAAAATCCTAAATACATGGGAGAAAGTTTTCTTTATCTAACACTTCCAAAAATAAAGAAAATTAACTAAAGATGGGTCCACCACAAATTTATCTCTGAAAAATTCGAAGCTCTCTTTTGCAACTTTCAGCAGCTTATGAGTTGTAAGGCGTGGTCACGCCTTATTGAAAATGATCTTCTGTCCAAATTTTTGCTCTTCCTTCAAAAGACTTGGTTTTTGACAAGTGATACTTTAAAACATGTCTTTTGGCTGAATTTCACTCAATCCTTGATATTTCACCATCTAGATCATAATAAACACAATTTCCACAACTAAGCACATTATCCAATCAAAATGTAAGAGAATTAAACACAATAAGTATAACTATTTATGACCTATTTTGGGATGTGAAGACAACTAAATCAACCTCTTTTCTTGAATCTACCCATAAATATATATATAGGTTTATGTCTTTTACCATTTATGGTCTGGAAGAAAGCAATGGAGCAGTTAGAAAAACCGAATTTGCTGTATAAGGAATTGAGTTTGAGTTGCTTATAATAGATAGATGGCAGATCAATTGTTCTCTATTTCACTTAAATGAAAGCTGGAAGTATAGTGATACAAGATTGGTCACTAAGGTTCCTAAGTTTCTTGAGACGATAAGTCCTAATTCTATATACACTTCTGAAAACAAGTCATAGTGTGTTAGCTGATTTCTCAAGTTTAATAAAAATGAAAGCTCTTAAGGAGGTAGCTCCAAATGTCTTTATGTGCTTGGACGATAGGAGGAAACCTATTTAGGAGGAAGGAGATTTAGAGGAGCTTAGACAAGGAGGTGGTGATCCCTTTAGAAAAGCAAGCTAAAAGTAGTGTTATGGATGATTCACATCATCAACTTTCTATTTTGGGGAGCGATAAATCATTAACCATTTTGATTCAAAGCTTGAATACTAAGCCTTAAGAGTTGGATGGATAAGTGCCCAAGAGATTCTTATTCTATGCTGTTTTTCATTCCATGCAAGTCCAATCAAGGTTCACAAGAAAGTACCAATCTGCTTTCAGTAGCTAGTCAGCAAGGAACCGAACGAAAGCAAGGATTACGGGTGGGTCTGATGAAGCGCTCATGGTAGTAGCGAGAAAGATGACAATGAAGTCTGAAAAAGCAAAAGGCTAGGGCTAGTCCTAGTAGGCAGAGCGAAGGGAAAGAGAATCATCAAGGGGAATGCTTTGATTGATTGGAAGGGTTTTACACCTGTGAATAAATGTTTCCAATTTTGTATTGAAGTTTTAGTCAAGAAACAAAGAAAATCATGGAAGGCTTCATGGCTTAGAATTCATAAATCTCCCTCTCCCATCATCATGTCCATGATAGTTCACGACAATGAAGACAAGGATTCCTACTTATGAAGGAAGGTTTACGGGTAAAACTAATTTCAATATTTTTGCAGTTAATCAAGCTCCAACTACTCTATTCCATCAAAAAGTGTACAAACTTTACTTTTAATAGTTTTAGGGTTACCAAGAGTCATTTTGAAACTCATATTATTATTACCCTCAACAACCATCAAAAGCTCATTTATTTCAACTTGTGATCAAGATTCGAGTGAGGGCTCAATCCTTAAAGTAGTTGAATGATTTATTTTTGTATTCAAAGTTCAAATTGTTTAGCTTGTACAAGTAAGAAACTTATTTCTCTCGTAACTAAAATTGAAAATTTTAACTTATGGTTTGAATGTAAATCTATAGAAAAATAATTGGATTAAATTTTGTGTTAACTTGTAAAATAAGGTTTGATCTACACATAAAGTAGATAATTAGTAGATTCTCTAAATTCTGCTGAAGATATGTTATAGGCTTGAAGGACCTCTATAAATCAAGATATTCAATCTCCTTCTCTCTTTAAAATTTTTTGACTCTATTGTTTTTTTCTACTTATATTTCTTTAATCTCAATTTTCTTAGCAATTTTCATTTTTATTTGTAAGTCATTTTTATATAGTCTTTCCTTTTCCTTAAACCACTAATTCACTAAGTCCTTCCCGTGTGATTGTGATATTTCAAGAATATAGATATTCTGTTTGTTTACTTAAAATAATGGTATTTTTTATCATGGGATGAGTCAACAACTTTAATATTAATCAAATTTTTTTTTATTATTATCTCTGTAATTGTGATCATGTTAAAAACTTTGCCCGATAATTTAGTCAGAAACTAAAATTAAAATTAATATCAAAATACGCTGCTAGAATTTAAAAACTAAGACCTATGTACTAAAATTAATTATTTGGCAATTAAGTTTAAGAACAACAATATGCTTAGTCTATTTTTTTATGAGTGATGTAGGACTCTTAGAGGTTGCAAATCACTCCATCAAAAATTTTAATGCAATTGCATATCTAAAATTTGAAAAGACCTATATCATTTCATCTATGCGCTCTTGAATATCTCAATTATATTTTTATAAAAGTCACTTTTATCAAAATATAAAAAATAAATCTAGCTAACGTACAAAACACCAAATAAGTTGTCATCCAACAATAGTTTCAAGCTCCATTTCGACTATTAGCAGCTGATAAAGAGCTTATCAAAAACTTAAATAAATATTATTGACTGACATAAACAGCTACCAGTTCCTCTCATCAGCTGAATCAAAGACAATTCTAACATAAAACATTTCTTGAACATAGATTAAAGGGAAAAATAAATTAAAAAAAAAAAAAGAATAAATGATGAAGCCGGATGTTGCTTTCCTTTGTTTGATATTATATCCAACCATCTTAATTAACATCAGAAAATGGTAGCAGTCAATTTCATTGACAGAGGCACTTTGGCAATAGTTAACAAAACAAGAACACATGAAACCAAAGTTTTTACAGGGAAACTCTCTCTCATGGCTGTAACTACTAAATGCCACAAGAGTTTGTAAAAGATTCATGATTCTCCAAGGGACGATAACTCTGTTTTTATCAGAACATTCCTAGTACATTTGTCTTCTTGTCCCACTAACGTACAGGACATTGCATTGGTTTGAAGATGCTTTTAACTTTGGAATTAACAAAATCAAAGAAATTGCCACCTTATTGCCTTACTGCCAATCCTCTTCTTTACAAATCTATATAACTAAAAATTCCCTTTTAATGGATATCCGAATATGCGCACTGAATCAACTTCTGAATTAGATGTTTTCCCGGATTCATCACCGCCATCATTTCTCATTGTCTCTCAAAAGGGCATAGTATTTTCAAGAGAACTAGTAAAATTAATAACTGTTCTATCCGCCTGTAAGATAGAAAAAAGTTTACATGCGATTTGAGTTCAATGGAATCTCAAAGGGTGGTGGTGATTCAGGATGCATCAAGAGAAGTTTGTTCAAGTGCTTTGAGGTGGGCATTCCAAGGCTTGTCACTTAAGCCTGGCGATATGCTTACCTTTCTTGCAGTTCTTCATCAGGTTGATAACCCTTGTAAGTCACCTTATGCAGGAAGCAGGAAGCTATGTAAGCATGTCTATATGTTTATTTTACTTGCTGACAGGAGCAAAATAGCTAGTAAACTATCAATTAGCTTGAAATGATATGTCATGTGCAGGTGTTTTCATCTATTTGCTTAATAGTCTGGTGTTTTTTCTTTCTTCCTGCTTTCTTTTCAGTGGGATATAAAAGCAAAGTGGATTCAAATTCCATGTTCGGAACGAATGAGAAAATTGTCAATAGAGAAGCTGCGAGGAAGAAGGAAGAGTATGGGAAGAATGCAGAACTCGTACAGGTTTCCAAGCTGTATGAGATGCAGAAGGTACTTATGAATATAGCTACTAATGCAGCCTGTATTTGAAACTGATAGATATCATAACCTAAATAAGGACCACTGCCATAAAGTTTTCTTATTGTAATAAGAACTCATATTTGTTCAGAAAGACGAGAAACGTCTGTTGACAGAATTCCTGAGCCGCTTCAATGGATTTGGAAATATACTGTCTATAGGCTTTCTTTTTCCTGATATGGAATATTTGATAGCATAGATGACAAAATGCAATCTAGTTATAATTCATCTTTGATTTTAAAAATCATTTGTTTTACAACCTCAGGGTAGATGTTCTAGTGAATTTCTGAAGTGCAAGACCATGAACTTATCAGGAAGATTGAGTTTATGAATTGTGCAGTTTCCATTTAAGCTTAATAAGATGTTTTCTTTTGCATGAAATCCCAGGTTGTATTTAAGATAGAGGTGGCAACAGGACCTTCACCAAAGGTAGTTGCTTTAAAAGCAGCAGAAAATTTGAAGGCAACATGGGTGATTCTTGACAGGTCAGGCAAACTTTTGTCCCAAAAAGAAATTTTACAAAAGAAATGATTTTTTTATCAAGTAATATATATCTATAGAGAGAGAGAGGAATGCTGATTGCAATAATTATGATACTGATCTCAGTTCTCACTTGAACAGGCAGATGAAGAGAGACAGGAAATATTTCCTGGCGAAACTTTCATGTGGTATATCAAGAATGAAGCGAAATAACATGATTAAGCAATTGAGAGGTCCAAAACCAATGCCAAAATACACACCTTTAAAGCAAGAAAATCTCAGCAGCTTAATAACTTATGACGACATGGTGCCAGGAACTCCTGACGATCTTTTCAGCATTGAAATTCGTCCAAGTAATTGTTAATTTTCCGGTTTAATTTGCAGAAATTTTTTCTGTTTTTACCTCCAAGTTTAGTGGCATATTCAGTTGAGTTGAGTTTAATGACAGGCGTAGCTGAAGCAGACCAAGAAAGACAGGTTCAAGAAATAACACATGGCTCTGAGAAAGCAAGAGAAGAATGGCAAGCTGAAGAGGTACTTCAAAATTCAATGTGTGCACTTTGCAAGAATAGACGACCGAGTAATGGATGCCAAATGGACTTCACATATGCAGAACTCCATGCTGCTACAGATGGATTTTCGCCAAAGAATTATTTATATGAAGGTGGATTTGGATCTGCTTTCAGAGGTCACCTGAAAAGTAGAAATCTGAAAATAGTCGTAAAGCAACAGAAAACTGCAACTCCTCAAAAAGAAATGAATTTCAGTTCAGAAATCAATCTGCTCAGACATAAAAACGTACTCATGCTCTTAGGATCATATGCAACAGGAAGTCTGAAGCTACTTGTATATGAGTATGCCTGCAATGGTTCACTGAAACAACACTTATCAAGTAAGCAGTTGGTTTTACAACTTCATTATCAAACAATCCAGTTCTTGAATCTAGCAAAAATTCAAGAGGTCTAACAAGCTGTGCCCTGATGCAGAACATTGCCCTTTACCTTTGACATGGGCGGAGAGGATGAAAGTAGCATTGGGTGCTGCAAGAGGATTAGACTATCTACACAAAAACAACATAGTTCACAAAAATGTTACAGCAAGTAGCATTGTGCTAACCCATGAGTTTGAACCACTGGTAATGACTTGGCAACTGATTTTTGTTTACATTGTCAAATTTGTATTGCACATACGTGCCAAACTTACTTTTAACTTGAGCCTTAAATGCATTTTCAGCTTGGAGATTTTGGGTTTCCATCAGGGGGCAAGATTCTTGAAACTTTGGATTACTTAGCACCAGAATATGCAGGAAACTGGCAACTTTCAACTGCTTCAGATGTTTATGCATTTGGTGTTGTTCTGCTAGAGTTGATCAGTGGCCAGATGGTTACAGACAAGATGCCAGAGGGGAAAAGTCTTGTGGGATGGGTATGTAAGGAATCAAAACACCATACATTTCCCTTTCCCAAAAAGGGCAAAAGATAGAACATTTTATCATGGAATTGCAGGCAAATGGCATCACTAAATAGCTTCTGGCTAGACAAGCTAGATCATCATTTGTCCGAGTCTCATAATTGGTTACTTTTTGTACAGGCAAGACCACTTCTGAAAGAAAGGAGACTTCTTGAGATAATTGATCCTAGAATTGCCAACTCCCATGATGGAGAACAAATTTATTGGATGGGCAGACTAATACAGAATTGTCTTCACAAAATTCCGGATAAAAGATTAACAATAGACAAGGTGACTATAATTTGTTTTCACAGTGCACCAACTACAAACAGTTAGCCAAGGTTTTAAATCCTATTTGTTATTCTGCAAGCCTAAAAATTATATCTCCTGGAAAATGGTTTCTTACATCTTCTCCAGTTGTATCTGTCAAAAGATCTATGTCACCAAAAAGCTTAAACCTGATTTAGTTTTATATCTTTAACACACCCCTGCCAAAAGCTGAATCTAAGGATTCGTTTGGTATGGGGTAAGTAAAGTAAGGAGAGGAAGTAGCACTTCTTAGAAAGCAGAAATAATTGTGTTTAGATTGCACCATGACAAGAACTTACTTAACTTACTTAGGGTGGCTAGGTAAGTAGAACTCAATTGACTAATATATCATCACTTAAATATTTAAAAAAAAAAAAAAAGCAAACAATAATTTGTAATGGATATTACTTTCTTAAAATATATGACAAGACAATGAAATTTCTATTTCTTAGAAAGTCAAATTACATACCAAACACTATAATTTTTTATTCCTGCGAATTCAACTTTCTGAGAAGTATTCTCTCTGAAAAGTAGACTATTTATACCAAACAAGGCCTAAGAGTATATATATATATATATATATACATATATATGTATTATACATATTCGCTCGAAAATGCTTATCGGGCTTGTTACGGGGAGAAGTGCAATCGGGTTTCAAGAATAGTTTTATATCTGTAACAGTATCATTTGTTACATGTCTGTTTCCATTGCTGTAGGTGGTTTGTGCACTGGAATGCATAGCAGATAGACAATCAAGCCATGTAATGGAAGATTTTTCTGCAGTGAAATCATATATAGAGCAGCAGGAAATGCTTAGTGGAGACATGGAAGTAGTAGGACACCAATTGACGAGCAGATCTTTTTCCTTAACTTCTTCTTCAGTGACCGCAAGAAGTAGCACAAGTTTTAGCAGGAGCTCTACAAGTAGTAATGGAAGAAGTGACAAAATGCATAGAGGAATAACAGGAAATAGAATTTCACTGTATTATGCACAGATGCATAATTAGTTCCATTTTGACTAGTTTGAAAAATGATTACATATGTCATCAAAGGAGAAAAAAAAAAAAAAAAGAAGAAGAAATGATTACATAAAATAAAGCTAGAAAAATAAGAAAGAAATGTGAAAAGAGAAGTAAAAGTTTTTCTTTATTAAGTGAAATTAATTTGCAATCTTTGTTTACAAAAATTAAAAAAGTATTTAGTGTTTTCTAGTTTTTATTTCTTTAAAATAATTTTTTTTATTTAATTCTACATGAAAATGTAATGAGAAAATAATAAAAAGATAAAATGTGGGAAGAAAAAAGTTAATAAACATAAGAGAATGTGAAAAGAAAAAAAAAAAGGTTATAAAGCCAATATTTAGTAATATATTAAAAATAGATTCTGTTCTTAAATACTATGTAAGAAGTTTTAAGAAGACAAAATAAAAACAATTATACTAAATATATTTTGTTATATTATTTGAAAAAGTGAATAAAAAAATATAAAACAAAAATAATAAAAAACACTTCCTGAATTTTTCACTTTTTTTATATAGTAAAAATGGTAGATGACTTATTCTTTTAAAACAATAATGTATTACAAAGTGCTTCAAGGGTTAGCATTTTTGTTTGTGTGGTTTAAAATTGAAGCCAACAAATAATAATATTATTAAAATTGTAATCAAACTAAAAAATCTAAAATTGAATAAATGAAACTAGATAATTAAATTTTTTTATAAATATAAACCAAATCAAACTGAATATGAAAATAACTAAACAAATATAATCAATATTATCTATTTTTAAAAAATAAATTTATTAATAAAATAAATATTTTGATTAGTTTGGTTAAATAAAATTCTCTTTTATTTAAAATCGAATTTAGTCCACCTAAAAATTTTAAAAAATCAAAAAAATTAAATTTATAAAGAAGAATCAAAGAACTGGAGTGAATTATTTATGAAAAACACCTAAGCAACTTAAATTGCTCCACATTAAATGTGATACAAATATAATTTTATTATTTAATGAGCACTATTCATTTTTAGTTAAATTTATATTAATTAATATGATGTTTTAACTCTAAAATACGGATTAAATGTTTTTGTTAATTTTAATGAATGTATTTAGTAATTGAATTTATATTGTAAATATAAATATTGGTTAAATAATTTTATATATTCACTTTAAACGAATGGCATCTATAATTGCCATTTGTTGAGATTATTTATTAATGATGATCTATTAATTCGATTAATTAAAATATGGGCAGGGGGATCTGATAAGGATGCTTGTTGACATTACTTGTTAGATTGGGATTTTACAATCTTAAGGCTTGACCTAGTGCAATGCCAATATATTAGGAATTGGATGTAATGACCATACTAACGTAGGAGAAAATATGTAAATAATTATTTTTATATAAATATGTAATTAGAATTTTGGAGTAACTTTGCTCGATTCAGTTTTATCTTATTAAGATAGAATAATTTTTTTTATGTAAACATGTGACAAAAGATTTGGAGTCACCTTGCTCGACTTAACTTAATTTAATTAAAAATAAAATAATTATTTTTTATTTAAATGTATAATTAACTCAATTTAATCTAATTAAATATAAAAAAAAATATTTCTCATGTAAACATGTGATATGGATTTTGAAATGATTTAATTTAATTTAATTAAATATGGAATAATTATTTTTCATGTAAATATGTGATAAGAATTTTGAAATACCTTACTCGACTTAATTTAATCTAATTTTAAGTATGAAAATTATTTTTCATATAAACTGTGGTAAGAACTTTTTAATGGTATTGCTCGAATCAATTTAAGCTAATTTAAGTATGGAATAATTATTTGAAATAACTATAAAAAAGTACCGTGTAGTTTTACTATTTAATAACTTAGAGTATATGATTTTTTTAGATAAAAGGAGGTATGTAGTTTGTTAACCTAAAGGGCAATTGATCTATATTTTGAGCTCAACATTCAAATTGAATATTACTAACCTTCTATCCGCGTGTCTATATGACAGCAAATCAAAGGAACATATTAAAGTAAGAGCATCCTCAAGGAAGTCTTGTATAAAGACCCAAAAAGCGCGAGGGCGCTTCCAGACTGTGGGGGTACTTTTCATATGACCAACATTATACAAAACATTAAAATTTCCATCTTAAATCTTGCCAATTACATCAGGACGCCTGGCGGTCAAAGTGTCAGAGCTTCAAGAAGCGTGAAGGTGCTTCATATGCATGAGGGCTTCATATTGGAGCCTGAGACTGAAAATGACAAACGATAGCTTGATGAGAAGTATGAGGACGCTTCTGAGCACGGATAAGGCCAGCACAAGGGAGCTATTGTAGTGCCAGGGTAGTTTTCGCAATTAATGCTATATCAGTAACAGTTGAGATAGCAGTCACCCCGTCAGAGCCATGTGTCTAGAACCGTTGGAACCCCAACATCTCTTTCTAAAAAGCATGGGGGCTCCTTTCAAGACTTTAGGTAATTTTTTGCCAAGTCATCAATCTTGCATTTAATAAGTTTTGGACCCATTGTAACGTCTCTAAGAGGTTGGTATGAGTATAAATACCCCTCATAAAGACTCAATAAGTAAGTGTGTGATTTAGGTATATTAAAACTCTTGCAAATCCATTTCTCAACTTTCTACACTCAATTTTTTTATTTGTAAAGTGTATTAAGTTGAAACTTTTTGTTCAACTAAAAGTGTAAAGGATTGTTGTATGAGTCTAGTTATTAAAAACACAAGAAATTGGTTGTTGAGTAACATTAATACTAGAGATTGGTTCACTAAGGAAAGAGGTTTTGTGTTAGCCTTGAAAACACTAAGTTATTGAGTGAACTTATAAAACCCAAAGATTGTAATCTTAAAAATTACAGTGAAATACTCAAGTGTGATATTAAAGAGTGGATGTAGGGAGGATTGTTCCTGAATCACTATAAACCTTTCATGCCAGCTTCTCTAACCCTTACTCTCTTCAATCATCCTTAATCTTTCTTAAATTCTTGTGTTTTATTCAAAATTACTTACTTCCGCAGTTTGAAGTCACCAATTCAATCCCCCTTCTTAATTCTAAGGGACAACGTAGTTATATGTCGTGATAAAAAATTATATCTCACCGTTAAAAAAGTCTCGATTTATAAAAATATAACTAGCTTCACTCCGATTAATTGTCATTATTATATTTTATGTGCTTAATAATATAGATTTAGAGTTTAGTAACTCAAAATATTATTTTTTAAATTAAATCAATCTCATTGGATCAATGACTTCTCAAACTACGATTTAACGGTCAAATAATGAAATTAGAATTTGTAAAGTTCCAAAATCATATCATCAAACACGAACAACTTGATAATGATAGCGGATCGATATGAAGGTAGTTGAATCCCTACAAATCGAGACTTTTCAACAATGAGATACCTTTTTGTGTCATGATCTGTAACAACATACTCTCTTTCTCTTAATAAACCACATACTCGAAGTTGTCAAATGGTGTAATCACAAAGTATTTTTTTGTACTTATCCCTAATTATTTTAAATATAAAGGTGTGATTAGGGTTTTGAAATTTTCCAAAACAGTAGAGCCCAATTAGAACTGATTAGTTACAATTATTCTTTATATGAAAGTTTCATAAAAGTACTTTTGCAGTAGCTTTGCTTGTCTCAATTTAATCTAATTAAATATAAAGGTTTAATTTTTTTACATGTCAACATGAGATAAAGGTTTAGAGTGTTCTTGCTAGTCTCAATTTAATCTAATTAAGTTAGAAATATTCATTTTTATGTGATCATGAGATAAAGATTTTAGAGTACCATTGCTCGACTCAGTTTAATCTAATTAAGTAAGAAATATTCATTTTTCACGCGATCGTGAGAGAAGGATATCAGAGTGTTCTCTTTTGATTTAATTTAATCTAATTAAATAAGTAATAATAATTTTTCATATAATCATGAGATAAAGGTTTCAAAGCTCGAATCAATTTAATATAATTAAGGAATATTTATTATTATATAATCATGAGATAAGAATTTTAAATTGTCCTTGCTAGACTCAATTTAATTTAAGGATCAAGAGATAAGAGTTTTGGAGTGTCCTTACCCCACTCAATTTAACTTAATTAAGAAATAATAATTTTCATGTGATTGTGAGATAAGGATTTCAGAGTGTTCTCGCTTAGCTCAATTTAATCTAATTAATTAAATAATAATAATTTTTAATATGATCGTCATATAAATTTTTCAGAGTGTTTTGCTCGATTCAATTTAATCTAATTAATTAAATAATATTTCTCTTTATATCAACGTGTGATAAGATTTTCAGAGTGTTCTTAATTAATTAATATTTTATTGTTGAAGAGAAAATAAAGAAACTATTAATTAATTCTTTAATGTGTAGAACTATACAATTAACTAATACATATATTAAAACTAAGTATTAAAAGGAGGGAAAGATCGAGGACTTGGTGCTAAATTTTTTTAATAAATATTAGGAGATTATATTAGATTGAGACCTTAATATTATCATATTTGATCTATTAGAATTAAAATTGAAACACCAGTCTTAATTATATTATATATAAAATGACTAATTCTTTCGTTAATTTTGGCATTAGATCGAGACATTAGAACTTTAGAATTTTATCTTTACTGAATACGAATATTCACAAAAGGAGAGAAATTTTTTATTTATTTGTGATATATCAAAATCTTCATAGTTGATAATACATTTGTGAAGCTAAATTAATTTGCAAATACAAGTCATTAATTCTTACATGAAAAATGCAAGGAATTAAATGATTGAATATGAAAAGAAATTGTTGTAAATTAAGTGTTTTGCTTCCAAACATTAAGAATATTTCTATCAATTTACAATTATTAATGTAGTTTAATTATCTATAATTAATAACAAATCTATTTTACTAAAGTATCCCATTATCAATTATTTATTCAGTACACTTTTTTTGAACACTACTCAACTCATAGTGCTTTTATTTCTTTTGGGATTGGGAAGTTTAAAAATATAAAAATTCAATTCATCTTCTTAAAATTTATGTAGGTGTTGGAATTTGATTTTCTCATTTTAAAAGATTACCAAAAAGTTATTATAAAGTTATGATGACTTAAAATAAAGAAAAAAAGAATTCAGGTAAATTAATTTCTTCCAAAATGAATTATTTGAAACAATTCCTGAAGCCCTTAATACAGACACATAATAATTTATTGGACAAAAAAGGGTCAAATACCCCTTAAATTTGTCTTGTTGGTTCAAATTAGTTCAAATTTATTTTTTCTAACAATTAAACCTACAACTTCTATTTAAAGACTAAATCAATCCAATTTTTAGCTCATTTATAAGCGTGTATCTTACTTGTGATTGATAAATTAAAATAATATTAAAATATTTATTTTGTATTTTTTTTGCTTTTTAAATAATAAAATATTTTCATATTTTTTATTTATTTTTTGATTAATTATTTTTCTCTCATAATACTACTACCACGGCCACTTTGTTTTGTATTTATATGTCACCATCGCCACTCTACTATCTTCATTTAACACATTAATAAACTAGTTAACATCAATAAAATTATTTTTATTAATAAACACTCAATTCACGCTCTTTTATAAACACATGTAATTGAATATGGTTAAGATTTAAATTTATTTAGCCCTAAAATTAGAGTTGTGGGCCTAATTGTTGAGAAAATAAAATTGGATCTATTTGATCCTTTGAAACAAGTTCAAGGGGCAAATTGATTCCGTATTTAGGATTGTAAACGAATTAAGCCTCTTCTAAGAGTTAATTATTATACGAATTTTTCACGATACTGATCGAGTAGATTTTCATTTTAGAATAATTACTATTCGATGAGTTAAGCGAGACGAAACCCAGTTCATTCCATATGGAGCCACCTTCTTCGCCTAGCATTCCTACTTCCTTTAAGCTCTTTTTCAAGGGGTAACAAACCAGTCGCTGTTACCAGGAGACATCAAGTAGTATTCGGACCTTTAATTCACTTGCTACTGTATGCCGATCACAGCCATCTTGTCTAGACCACCAATAAGAGGAATAAAATCGCTCTTTCTGTCTCATTTCATCGAAGGGAAGCCCACACTAACCTCTAGAGAATGAAATCCCATTACGGTATTCTGTAATTATTAAAAGATAATTTAAGATAATTTCTTGCCTTGTGACTTAATAATTAGAGAAGTGGATTGACTGCGAGCCCTCGTTTAAGCTATTTGGAGCTTGATTCAGTAAAAGCTTGTTTGAACTTGTTAATAGGAGTTTATTAATATTAACAAACCAAGTCCAAATCTGTCAATATTTGGCTCGTTAGCTCGTGAATTAGCTCGTTTACAAATCTATGAACTTATTTGTAAGCTAACTCATTAATAGACTTGTATTTAAGCTCGTAAAGGATATTTTTTTTATTTTAATTATTTTATTTTAGTCAAACACGAACTAAACTCAAATTCTATTCTAATTCATAATTATTAAATTCGAATGCCGTTTGAGTTAGTGTAAAATCGTAACCAAACTCAAATTATTACAGTTGGGTTCTGCTGGATTCTTTAGAGCCCTTCCTCCGTCTATAATTTTATTTCATTCAAAAGTGCCACTCTCACAAAATTGAAAACAACGACGTCGCTTAGAGGTCCTAGATAAACCTTAAAACCTGCAAATCCGTTTCTCCTCTGCTTCTCTATGAACCCTTTATGTCAATCCACCACCGCGGCGAGTGACAGTTAACGGCGACTGGGTCTACCATTTCTGACCAGTGTATGAACTTCACTTAAAAATCTATGCTTTTGTTTTGTGTTTTCTGTTAGTTTTTTCCTTTTTCATGTGTAATTGCTTTGAGTATTGTTACAACAATGTAGAATCTTTAAGTGTCTTTGATATTAGACTGAAGACAAAGAAGAAGAAGATTTTCTTTTAAAATTCCAAGGTTTTTACTTGTGTTCACTGTCTTCTGGGTCTTCAATTTGATTTCTGTGGTGGTGTGGTGTTGCAGCAGCATATCATATTATCATACCATATCATATAATGGGAGCAATTTGAAGAAGATTTCAGCTCCAAACTTAAATGATGCAGCTGCTGTCACTGTCACTGCCACAAAACAATTGTTTCCTCAGTAAGTCCAGCTTTCTCCCATCTGCACCCAGAATTTATTTATTAAATAGTAAGAAATCCAGACATGTTTCTCTTTCTATCTCTTGTTATTCTACCAAAATTGTTCGTGATGCTAAACTTGACAAGCATGTTGTGAGGCAAAACAAGATACGCTTTGTTCAGAAGCTCAAGACTTTGCTCCTTTCCAAACCAAAACACTATATTCCTCTTCATATCCTTTCCAAATGTCGCTCCTACCTTTCGCTTCCTGATCGCCGTTCCATTCGCTCCATGATCCTTCGATATCCTTCCATTTTTGAACTCTTCACAATCCCGATACCACATTTGCCATTCAATGCTACAAAGCCATATTCTCAACTATGTGTTCGTCTAACCCAGTCTGCAGCAGCACTGGCTGCTCAGGAACTTGAACTGCAATCAGCCATTGCTAACAACTTGGCCACCAAGCTTCAAAAGCTTTTGATGCTCTCTTCACATCACCGGCTCCTCTTATCAAAGTTGGTTCACCTTGCCCCAGATCTTGGCCTACCCCCTAATTTTCGGTCGCGCCTCTGCAATGACCACCCTGAAAAATTTAAGACTGTTGACACCTCTTATGGCCGTGCAGTTGAGCTTGTAACATGGGATGCACAGTTGGCTATTCCTTTACCTCGTGCTGATGCTTCACTTGATCTGATAGTAGATAGACCTTTGAAATTTAAGCACCTGAGACTTCGAAAGGGGCTTAATTTAAAGAGACGTCACCAGGATTTTTTGATCAAGTTTGAAGAACTTCCGGATGTGTGTCCTTATAAGACATCTTCAGAAGAATTTGCTAGAGAGTCTGTTGAAGCAGAAAAGAGAGCCTGTGCCGTGGTAAGAGAGATCCTGGGAATGACAGTAGAAAAGAGAACTTTATTGGACCATTTGACACATTTCAGGAAGGAATTTGGATTTTCCAACAAATTGAGGGGAATGATTATTAGGCACCCCGAGTTATTCTATGTTAGTGTAAAAGGTCTTAGAAATTCTGTGTTATTGGTTGAAGGATTTGATGACAAGGGTGTGCTTTTGAAGAAAGATGAAATTTCAGCTATGAAGGATCAGTTGATGAGGCTAGTTAGCCAGTCAAAGACAATGAGAAGAGAAAGAAGAAATGGTATTGTGATGAACACCAATGACATTAGAGATTCTGATGATGCCAGTGATGAATTTGACGATATCGATGATGATTATGATGATGGTTTTGAGAACGTGTTTGAGTCTGAAGATTCAGGTTTTGTTTACGATTTTGATAATGATCTGCATGCGAGTTGTGAGATTGCAAGCCATGGTGAGCACGGAGGATTTTGGACTGTAGATGGTTCCAATGAGGAAGGACGATCTTCTGAACCTTGGTAACCACTGAATGACATTGTATATAACTACTTAAAATTGTATACTGTGCCATTTAATGTATATTGCTAACTGATTATCCATATTTTTGGAAGAAATGAATATACAATTACAAGTGAATGTCGTGGGGCTTTATTGCTGGATGTTGTCCTCAGATGGAAGCATTTTAGTTTATCAGGATAGTATTTGTCAAACACAAAGCTTTCAGGGAAGTCACACACATACTATTAATGAGAAGGTGCAGTCTTAACACTTGTTATGGATGAGAAACAGCAAGCTTTTATATTTGATGTTGTGTCTTATGCTGAAATAATTCATACAATTGATTCCAACTAGATTGGAACTAAGACATAGTCGAGCTGAGTTATGCTGTAATTGGTACATGGCAAGTATACTATAGCATTTCAGCCCTTTCTTTTCTGCATTAAACATATTCCAAGTGTCATGTTGGGCAGTCTGTTTGCTTTGCTCCAAAACCTGTGATTATTATGGTTCATGTGAATAACCATGATTGATAGTGGTTCACTTTTATATCTAAATTAATCATTTGTTCTCTTTTCTGAACTTAATATTGAAATATTGTTCATCGACTACTGTGTTCTGAGTTACCATTATGATACAGAACTACGAACATGCTCATGGCTTTGTGAAGAAGAAAACGATTAAGAATTACAGTTGAGTAACAAAGTTGATTGGTTATATTAGATAGTACAGTGCCAATGCGCAAACTAGATGATGCAGGAGGCTCCATCACTTCTATGCTTCACTGATAGAACTATGGAGTTACAGAGAGTGGACCTGAGGAGTGGAGGTGCATAGGGAACCTTCAAGCATCTCTTAGTTTATTTTCCTTATGAAATACCACCCTAATGCCAGTTCTTCATTTTCCGAAAGAGGTGGTAGAGCAGCGGCCAGATACATAGAATTCCAAAGAGCAGAAACCGATAGGATATGGATGGATAATTACAAAGTCCCTCCAAGCTCCATTCTGTTCTGCAATTGCATCTCTCCATTTTAAGCCCCATCTATCATAATTGTCTTTCAATTGGTGTTTGTTAGTTTATTCGGTTATAGTGGTAATGCAATGCACTCATTTCTAAAAGATAAATAAACTATAATTAATTTCCATTTGACTATTGATCCAACCGGTTGAATTGATAAATGACATCTTAATCTATTCATTTACCGGTCCGATTTTAAGAATATTAATTTATTTTATTTCAATCATTCAGCTTTAAATTGTGCTTTAAACAATGTTGGTCATTATGTGAAAGAGAGTAGAAAATGACAAGTTCACTAAAGAATAGGAAAGAATTGTTAAAAGTAATCCTTTGTTCATTTTTTTCTTTAATTATTATGTCTTACATGGATACTCTAAATATAAATTACATAAGTATTCTCGCATAGATTATGTTTGTAATCTTCATCTTTAATTTGAATTGAATGGTTAAAATTTTATTAAAAGTTAAAATTTAAAATTTAAAAAATAAATAGTTATTTATTAAAATTAATAAATTTCAACCATTGGTTTTGATATCAATAGTAACTTAAACATAAGAGAATCTTAATACAATTCGAGATCTATTTATGTGCAAAAAAAGAAATTCCATGTCTATTAACTATACGAGTTTTAGATACATTCCATCTTCAGGACAGGGCATGATATGGTATCATTTGTATTCTTAACAATCATGAACGTCCAAAATTGTCCAATATTTCAGAAAAAATGATGTATCCTGCACCTCCAATTACAAAAGAAAGGGTAATTCTTCCTCCAGGAACTAGCTCTGGTAGTTTTATTGATGGTGATGAACTTGAGTACCTATCTGACCAAGCCATTGCAGCAGGAAGAATGCCAAACAGCACCAGAACTAACAGATAGAAAAGAACAACTCAGACCCTTTGCACAGATCAAGCTTAAATTAATAATTCCTCCTTAACTTTAATTGTGAACCTTGGAGAAAACTTATGTCAGAGAAAATAATTAAAATACCTCCATATGTTCCTGCAAAATCCAAGGCTTTGAAGAATATTTCAGGGTCCAATAAAGCCAGTGCTAATGGTGGAAACAAAGTCAAGAGGTATGGCAAAGGATTACTCTGACTAGCTGGAAGTTTCAACACTGAGTACCAAAAGGAAAAAAGAGTAAGTGTCTTCTTGCTGATACAATTAAACGAATACATTCAGAAGACACTTAATATGCTCATTCGCATGAGTGAACAAGCCTTAAGCAACTATTAGCTCGTATCCGATTGAAATTCTCAGGGTCTAACAATACTGTGATCAATTGCAAATGCATACATGCTTTGAGAATGTATGATAAGTTCCAGAGGAAATATAAAAAGAACATGCCACTGAAAGACTACTAAAACAAAGACGGACTGTCGAGAACCTAGAGGAGGTAAGACGGACAGTTGGTCAGATCTAGTATGGATCGTGCATGCATGATAGTCTACAAGGACTAACTCTCATGATTGTGCAGCTAAATCAAGCAATGGGATTATCATTGAGTAAATGATAAGGTCAAGTATCCTCAAAGTGAAAAAAGAAAATATAGGAAGAAGCATACAGTGATTATGTTAACCACTCACAGTCAGCAAGAAAGTCAGCCAGCCCCAAAACAAATCCAATATAAGATGTTGCAATGGCAAGAAGTGAGAAGACCTCAATTATTGGCTGCAGAATCAGAAGAGAAAAATATAAAACAAACCATTATATTTTTTCCTTTCAATTACCTAAAGAAATATATACAAAACTTACTCTGACGACTCCATTGGTAGATCTCAACTGTTGCAGTGGATCAATGATCTTATCAGTTATCTCATTACTTGTGATTGATCCTAAAATAACACCATTCCATACAAGAAACAAACCCAAGGGTATAGCTGTGCCTAGAACAATCGCAGTCCTACAGATAGAGAAGCTGATGAATTATTATTTATTATAGCAAATGTGGTTTCCAACAAGAAAAAAGAAAACAGTAGGAACAAGAATAGTATAAGAACATGAAATTTAAGTTATATAAATAAGCAAATCACATGTTCATGAATTATTAAACCAAAATATGATGGGTCTTTTACTGTATAAAACTGAAAAAAATTACTTATCCCTTGGTTAATCTGGTGGACAGCTTCAGTCAGTGTCCTCAGCCCTCTCCCTCAGTAAAATCCACCATAAATTCGGAATTTGTTTTCAGACACTCTAAAGTGGAAATTTAGCCAATTCTTTCACCTTAAAATGGTATATAGTTTTTTCATAAACCCTAAATTAAGAAAACCCCAACTTCAAGAATTATAAGAACTTCTAGAAAGTAAGAAACCTAAAAGTTCAGCTATTTAAATAACTGGCCCTTATTCCTACGTGTTTGTAATATATTATTCAAATAGAAAATTTCCTTTTCCAGGCTAAGTATATTAGTGTGAGAGTGTCCACCAGTCAGATGATCATTACTGTCAAGCATGTCATCTTTGACATGCTTTGCAATCTGTATTAAGCATCATGCCAAAAGGGTCCTATATAGGAAGAGCTTTAATGAGAAGATTTATCAAGTCAAACTGCAAATAAGCTCAATAATGAGGAAAAGAAAATGTGATGATAAGATATGTCACC
Source organism: Ricinus communis (assembly GCF_019578655.1). Classification (NCBI taxonomy): domain Eukaryota; kingdom Viridiplantae; phylum Streptophyta; class Magnoliopsida; order Malpighiales; family Euphorbiaceae; genus Ricinus; species Ricinus communis. Next base: position 34,842,683 of record NC_063256.1, on the reverse strand, counting down.
TTACTTTTGAGATGTTTCCTTCAAGATTTGTGCAAAGAACAGGCACTACATTCTGAAGAAAGCAGATATAGGATGTTACAACTACTTCCACATTGAATTACTACAGGATTGTGATGGTAGCTTCTTTTTTTACTTTTTGATAGAGGAAGGTTTGTGATGTTACCTGATAAACAAATGAAAGTGCAATAATTGGTATGCTCATAGGAACAGCTTCAAAGTTGGCTTTCAAAAGAGCATCTAACTGTAGATCTCCACTGGCAACTGCCTAAGAAAGAAATTTTTATTGTCTGTTTAATTTAAAATGTAAAGAACCTTAACTTGCCAACAAACCATATATTTCAATATACTTATATGCATGCAAGTAGTCAACAACTTAATGTCATAATAGGAAATGGAAAAGATGCTGCTATCCATTGCCTAATTGCCATTTCTGTTTTCTCAAATTTCCACATAAAGAAGAAATGTCAACTCAAAATCAAGCTTTCTAGTTACATCAGACCATGCATGAGAAGACTTGTTCTTACAACCAACAGAACAAGCATACCCTATAATGTGAGTTCACATTAAAGATTGAGATCCTCATTAGCAGTCTTCTATAGATCCCTACACCTTCTCTATTGCAGAATATGGCTTTGCAACTACTTAGGAAAGTTCAGTCTGCAAGGACTTTTGCAAGTCTAGCACATGTAAGATTCTCAACCAATTTTAGAGGTGCAGTGCACTTTGAACCAACATTTTATGTCCAACAATTAATGCATAATTCTGCCAAGCTGGTACAAGAACTATGTTGCACTAAATTTAAAATGTGTCTTAGGATATATGAAACAAGTTCCAATTGAATATTCTAAGTCCTCCTCTAATCAATGCAAACTATGTGATTCAATAGACTTGAGACGATTCTTATTCAAATCTAGTAAGGCTAATTGGCTATCCTAACAAAAAAAGTTCTAAAAGAAGAGCATCATGAATTTGAGTCAGATGAGTAGAATTGGTATTGCAGCTTGGATAACACAAATATTAAACTTAAAAGTAATTTTCAAGGGAGAAAAATACCACAAGAGCTGCGAATGAAGTAATGATTCCAATTACTAGAATTCCATTAACAGCACCAATGAAGCGCTGACTGCAAGTCAAGGCACGTGTGAAGTCAATTGTACTTCCTTCAATTTTTGAGAAAGAAAAAAGTGCAAACTGTGAAACTTAAAAGAAGCGACATTAAAATTTATTTTGAAGATCCTTAAGAAAACATATCAAGATTCAAGACATGAGTATTCGGGATAACTTCATGGTTTTCATTTTACTGATTGAACTGAAAGAGGACATATATATTGAACATCGCCTTCACTAAAAAGCTCAAAGCCTTGCACTACTATTTCTTTGTATTCTTTGGATATAAGACTTTGGCCTAAGAAACGAGTGCTTTTAAGTATTCATATTTCAGACAGGGCATATGTAACTACAATAACATCACTAAAACACACCTAAAAGACTACAACCAACCAGTGCTTTTAAGTATTCAAACAGATGATATAAGAATGTAACACCAACCTTCCAAAGTAGCATATGCCTCCCAAAACCAAAGAAAATAAAGTTGCACTTTCCCATCTGCAAACATTTTTCCATCATAGATGTAGAAAATGTTCCCAAAAATGAGATCCATAAGGGCTACTGGAACCTCTGAAAATGCAGATGCAAGAATTTGGATTCAACACTTGAGCACATAAAATTAGAGAAAACTGTGGTTCATACAATGGAATGCCGAGAAAGTTTGTCACAATATCTGAAGAACGAGCAACATAGGCAACTAGAAGGGCGTAATGGATAAAAATATATGACCAGCTGCAAGACAAGTACACAGAAAATGATTGTCATAGTTCAAGAAACAATGCACAAAGAATCATGCAATACCAAGGATTTTCCACATCAAATAATCTTTATATTAGACAGTATGAGACTATGCAGGTGAATGTTTGATTGTCTCCATAATCCATCTTGTTCAAATTGCTAGTCAGACCTTGGAAATTAATCAATAGTAGCAGATATCTTAGAAAATTAATTCAAAAGCATAAAAAGGTTTTTTAAACCTTTCTTTTGATTATAAATATGTTCCTAACACATGAAACTTTGACCTTGTCAATGCTCAGGATACTGTCTCATAACATAAATAATCATTGAAAGGCATAAGATTGCTAAAGACTTATCAACCTACCATGCAATTTGAACTCCAATCGTCCCAAGAGTTCTCCTGGCCATTGACACCTAACATCAATCATCGGGAAACCAGAATATATCAGAGACAACATAACATTCCAGAAAAAATATTATGCAAATATAACAATTTTAAAGTTTGCTGCATTAGAAGACAATTCTATGTCAGGATGCACTGCATTTGACAGTTAACCAATGAGTTTTCAAACAAAAGAACGAAAAAGAGAGCACTTGCATACATTTTGACATCATTGGTAACCGAGCATCAGCACATCCTATATTATATTAAATAAAACCTCAAGATGGTTAAGATTGAATAATGTTCACATCTGATTTTGCCAGAAGATATATAGCAAGGGTAGAACTAGTAGTTCTATTCAGAAATTTCAATAATACATACAATGATGAAGCTGATTTTTTTTTTCTTTTTAACTTATTCACAACTTTAGCTTTGATCCCCTAAAAAAGTTTTTGCATTTACATATAAAATATATGTCATCCTTCTTCACAGGTATATGTATAATGACAAAAGCTAGCTTGGCCCCCTGGATTAAATTTCACATAGTACCAACAAAGATATTCCTCAAAGAAATACAAAATCCACAGAAGTTCATATCATTTCGTCTTAAAGAATTACCAATGAAACTCCACCGGAACCCAATTCACACATCGTATTGATATTTACTTCAGCAACAAGCAGCCCAGTAGCAACCTGCAGAATTGTTTAAAGGGTCAACTTAAGGTAGTAGTAGCAAGATTATAAAGAATATGCAAAGAGCTTCACAGAATTCTTAGAATTGGAAAGCTCATTTTACTCTGCAAAATCAGAGTTGTAATGAATGACTTGACTCGGTTTTGTCTATGGTTAGTTCTTATACCACAGGCATCTTGACTGTTTATTATTCATTCTTTAGGCCATGATTGTTTTTCCTTTTCTTTTTCTTTTCTTTTCAACTTGGCTGTAGGCTTCCTAACCCCTCCCCAGTCACTAATCCAGCTTCAACACTTGACTTGCTATGGAGTGTCTTCTGTCCTTCTAGTGCAACTGCAGTGGACCAGTATATGATTGGCTAGAAATGGTCCAATTTAAACGAGAATATAAAATCAAGATGTATGAATTTGTTAAGAATTACCATGAACCACTAAGCTGAACTTAAAGAAGATGACAATTTTACCATATATATCCAACAAAAAATGCAGGCCATAGCAGAGGCCAAAAATCCAGATTCTTGAGTCACTGCAGGAATTGCTAGTATCCCAGCACCTACCTACAGATTCAGTTAATCAGACACTATTACAAATCATAATATAATGAATGAACGAGTTAATCAATATAACTAAAATGCATACCGTTGTACCAGCGACCAGAAAGATTGCACTAGATAAACTTCCTGGTTAAAAAGAAAACTTGGTGAGGTTTTGCAGAAAACACAAGTATACTGATGAAATGCCATTGACCCAGTACACCTACGGTAGAGCTCATTATATTGATCATATTGCAGGAGAATATCAGGGTTCAAATTCCTATAAGAATTTACAAATGTATCCAAGAAAAAAATAAAAAAAGAAAAACACTTCCTTTTACAAAATTTTGCAGAAGTAAAAGAACATACCAGGTTCTCTCTTGAGAGTAGCTTGGTTAAGGTTAGAAAAGAGCCTTTCAACTTGATAAACTTCCTGCTTTTGGTTTTGAGCCTGGCATTGGAATGTTCTTGTAGAGTGACCTGAATATTTTGTATGCCGAAGGTGAAACGACCGTCTTTTTGAACTACAAGTTTGATCGTGATCAAGATGATGAGGAGGAACATGCACAAATTTGTACTTTCTTGATGGGATTAAAAGGGTTGGAAACTGGAAGGTAGACATAGACATTGGATTCTTTTTATAGCTACTTTAGCCTTTCCCTTTGCCAGTTCTGTTGTTTGTGGCTTACGTCCGAGTGGAGAAGCAGAGAGAAGACAACCGAAGAAACAGCTGACAGAACAGAACTTCTGCTTTTAGATAAGGTGGCCCCCTGTAACTGCACCTTTCCGGACTGCCCTTTTCAAAACCTGGGCCGATAATATAAATGGCATAAGTTACATAACATTATCAATCCTTCTATTTTTAACAGTATCGATTAAGCTGAGAGCGGATATAAAACTCTTTTTTTATATATTTTTAATATAAATTAATTTAAATCATATCGAATAAAATTCTTAATATAAAGGAGAGAACATATAATTTTAGAGTCTGTGATTCGACTTCTACAAACTCTAAAATCATATTAAATTTAATAATATAATTTTTTAAATATTTTCGATGTATATGGGACTCATGCAATTTAAAATAAAATAAAATAAAAAATAATTCTTTTATTAGAAAACCCAAATTGTATTTGTAGTAATTCCTAAATACAAAAGTCACCGTTGTTATAGCGAAAGCAAATCATCTGAGAGAAATCAAGCCGTTGTGAAGAAAACTTTGCATTAAATGTATGTTTATTATAGTCTTTTGAAAATACTATTTGCGGTCTCTCAGAAATATTATTTTTAAATTTAAAAATATTATTTAATTAAAAATTAATTATTTAATTAAATATAATATTAAAAATATAATTAAAATATTATTTTTAAAATTAAAAATAACTCGTAGATTAATATAAAAATATTATATAAGATTATTTATTAATTTGAATTTTGTATAATATTTATCAAAAAGAATTTTAAAATTTCGAGGTATATATTATGAATTATAAAAAATAATATAATATTAAATATAATTAGCTTGATTACTTTCATCTCATTAGTAAATTACTATTATACCAACCAAAAGGAAACATAGTCCCAGAAAATGACAAAATTATTACACTCATCAGTGTTGAAAGATATGATTCTGCGTTGGCTGTTCAGAATTGACTGCAAAACAAAATAGATAAGCAAAACATAAAATAATAAAAGAATAAAAAATTAAGCAGCCATTTGAAAGTCTATTAATTACACCTATAATGTTTAGTATTTCTAAGCATTTAGTTTAATCCCATGTGTTTCAGATTGCAACTGCAGAGGGTAAAGGATTGCTGCAACAGCCATGGCTTCTGCTCATTTCCTCTGCAACAGCCATCTCTTTCAACCTTCTTGCAATTCCTTTGCTAAAACTAGTCTTCCTTCATTTAAGCCAGCTGGGTCTATTTCTTTTCCTCGAACACAAAGAATCCCATTTATCAAAGCCACCAAGAAACAGCTAGAGGTTATATTTCCTTACGTAACTCGATCAATAATCGCTCTTCTTTTTTTCTTTTTTCTTTTTTGTGCTTTGAAAGTTATAAAATTTTATTGGGGTTCTTTTAGTTAAGATTTGTTAATTGATTGTTTGCTTGTTTGCTTGTTTGCTTGTCTGTTGGTATGGTAATCAGATAGTGTATGATCCCGATGAAAGGTTAAACAAGTTAGGAGATGAAGTAGACAAGATTGCTCCTCTTTCAAGGCTCACTTTGTTCTCTCCTTGCAAGGTTATTTATTTATTTTCTTTTGGCTTGCTTTTACTTGAATTCTTGTGGGTTTTCTCCTTTGCTTATATTTTGGTATGCTTATTTTTGTGCAGATTAATGTTTTCCTGCGAATAACTGATAAAAGAGAAGATGGGTATCATGATTTGGCATCTCTCTTTCATGTAAGTTCATCCAAAATTAAGTTGTCAAACTCAAAGAGAGCAAATGGAAAACAAATCATTAAGATAGAGTTTTTTTTTTCTCTGTGGCTTTAGCTTAAGTTATGCTTTTATTTGAAGTGCCAAAAGTTACAACTTAATCCTTTTCTTTTCTCCTCTCCAGGTAATTAGTCTAGGAGATACAATTAAGTTCTCTTTATCTCCTTCAAAATCAACAGACCGTTTATCAACTAATGTGGCTGGCGTTCCCCTTGATGAAAGGAATTTGGTAAGGCATAAAGCAGTATCAAGTATTATGTTAAAAAAAATACAAAAATTCCTATTGTATTTATTTTGATTTCTCCTACTGTATGTATCATTAGCTTTAAACTCTATGTTCTCATGAACACTGTCTTTTTGCAGATTATTAAAGCCCTTAACCTATATAGGAAAAAGACGGGCACTGACAACTTCTTTTGGGTAAGGAGTGTTGTACATCACTTTAGTGTCAATATATTTAAATGGTGATTTAAGGATTTATGGAATATGCTGTATTTCTGAAATCTGTGGGCAGATTCATCTAGATAAGAAGGTGCCTACTGGGGCAGGGCTTGGTGGTGGAAGCAGTAATGCTGCGACTGCATTGTGGGCGGCAAATCAGTTCAGTGGCGGTCTTGCCACTGAGAAGGACCTTCTAGAATGGTCAAGTGAGATTGGTTCAGATATCTCCTTCTTTTTTTCCCGTGGAGCAGCCTATTGTACTGGTCGTGGTGAAGTATGTCCTTATTTTTCCTTTAAGATATAGTTATAAGACAATTTTCCTATTTTATCTTTTATGTTCTATTTATGCTCTAAGACTGCAAGAGATGTATGATCATTTAATCTTGGACTCTATTTAAGTTTTGCTTTAGTCTATTGAGATAGCTTTACTGTTCAAGTAATTCTTTCTAGGTGCATTTTCAATGAATATAACAGTAAACTTAGTCCTTCAGATTCATGAGTACGATTATCGATCACCTCCCTCTGGAGGAATCCTGCTGGTTAGATTTTGTGTTCAAATCAGTTGGATTATCTATTTGGGATCCCTGCTGTAAAAGTTTGCTTTATGATGCATATACATTGTCACCCTAGTCTACTTTGGCAACATCTCATGGACATTACAGTCCCCTAAAAAGGGCAGAATGGAGTAAAAGGATTTCATCCTATCAATCCTAACCAGTTTGGGAAAGCTTACATGAATGGAACTGCAGGTCAAGATTGCACAATATTTGTGTTGATAGATACAGAATATCTCCTTGACACTAACATTTCCGGGTCAGGCTCTCATTGATCAGAGCATCAAAGTCTAATCAATGTTGTAGGATTAAGGAAATGTGCTGACTTCTACTTTAGCAAAACAATTCACTTAAAATAATCACTTAGTAATTTCTAGAGGTTGATGTCCACCATTAACATTATTGATCCTGCACTTCCAATGCAACATATAGACAGAAACAGCTTCTAATTGGTTGGAACTCATTTTTCTAGATTGTCCAAGATATTCCTTCTCCAGTTCCTCTTGACATTCCAATGGTTCTTATAAAGCCCCAGGAAGCCTGCCCAACTGGTGAAGTTTACAAGGTAAGGAAGTTTTTATATGCTTAGGATAATATTATTTTTACTTCTTTAGCATCATTAAGTATTCTTGCTAAGAGAATTTTATATATTTTTCAGCGCTTTCGGTTGGATCAAACCAGTCAAGTTGATCCTTTAACACTTCTGGACAAGATCTCAAAGAGTGGAATATCTCAAGATGTTTGTATAAATGACTTGGGTAATAATTTATAGAGGCACATGATCTTGCTTTCCCTTGCTTTACGTTTTGTTTGATTTTTCTGGACAAGATATCTACATTTTGCTTGATTTTCTTTCCCTCTTATCTTTTTGCATTCATTCAAATGGGCAAGCTGAGTTGCATCGGACCTACTGGGTTGTTTTAGATGTGTGAATAATCAGGCAGGTTCAGCTTGGGGTAGTTAACACATAAGTAGATTACTAGTTGAGATGCGCTCAGGTCAGGAACTTAATCTGCACTGAATGGGAAGAACAATTTTTTTGGGAAAGTATTTAAAGCACATATTGCACTATTGTTTTATGCATCATGTCCCCTTTCTTATGTATTGAATGGTAGTATGGTACACAAACTGGTTCAGTATTTATTATAGGCCCAGTTTGAATGAATACGATACTTGCTATATTTATGGTAGTTCAGGAGATTACAACTCATTCTCATTCCAATCCATCATTTTGTTCTCTTTTTGAGTGAGACATTGAGCTTTTATGTAAACTCCAATGTGATTTCTGCAGAACCTCCTGCATTTGAAGTTCTCCCATCTCTTAAAAGATTAAAACAGCGTATAGTTGCAGCAAGCCGTGGACAATACAATGCAGTTTTTATGTCTGGAAGGTACTGATACTAGAGTCCCTATTTGTATTTCCATGTCATTGTTAAGTAATTTGTTCTTGAGATTTAACCTACCATCATCACTTCTTGGTTCATATAGGCATGTCTTCATGTCCCCATATTCATTGTTATACTTTCAATTCTTAAGTTATTTGCATCCAATATTTTTTAAGCATGACGCCAAATATTTAAATCTTGTCTGAGTGCCTTGCATAATTATCAACTGGACAGTAGTATTGCAATATCTTTTTGGTTCCAGTTACTATAAAGTAGCTGAACTGCATGTACTTTAAAGTGGCAATAAGGAAATTTAAGAATTGTAATTAAGATCCTATTATAAGGTCTATTGCATGTTTTTCTCTTTTCAAATGGCAACTTAAAAACTTGAAATTGTCTTATTGCCTGCGATTCCATGCTGAGAATGTAAAGCAATTGATAACTCATAGCCCTATTTAACTCAGAAAATTACCGCCATATCTTGCTAGTACAGGAGCTATTGTTCTGTCCTATAAACAACATGGTTAGTGTCTTATCAGCTAACTAGCACCTTATCATGGGAAGCATTTAATTATATGTAATCTGATCGAACATAATTCTGGTACTGGTGGCACATGGTAAAAAACTCTTGTATTCTTCCTGTTGTTTTTCTTCCTTTTCTATTTGTTTCCTTATGCACGTCTTTTGTATCCTTACTAAATTACTTGGTATTACAGAATGGGACTGACTTCTCTTGTATTCCAAACCCAACAATTAACTTTTTTACATATCACCAAGTTCTTTGATTCCACTACATATCTTCTGATAGGAATTCACCAATTTAGCAACCATACACCCCAATAGCTAAAGAGCTATGATACACATGGAATGCAAATTAACACCCTCCAATAGTTTGAAACAGCCCTAGATCTTTCAAGATTGAAGTCAAATTAACTATTCCAATCACTTTATCAATTGAATGGTGATAAAATAGTTAGAACAGCACTTTGATTTTCTCAACACGCCACAAACAAGAAAGTTTGATAAGTAAAGAATGAAAAAAACAAAGATTTTGGATTTTGAACGCCACAAGCAGAATAGCTTGATAAGTTCTATAGTTCATACAAGAACTAAAAACAAAACACTCACAAGTGCTCAAAATAACTTTTGTATATATCCATGGTCTTTACAAAGGATTCAAGCCTTCTTTATATAGGCAAAGGCTGAGAACAAAGAAGGTCATTAGCTAACACATGTGTAACTCCTACATTAAATGACAACTCCATAACTCCTAAAAAACAGCCCACTATTTTGCCTTAATAAAGGAGCACATTTTTTTAACCATTAAAGCTTATGTTTCCTTATCCTTTATCCTTTGTTATGCATACTTAATAAGATTAAAACCTAATTTTAACAAAACAGAAATATTCTTGGCCCATTGAACTTTTAACCTCCAAACTTATTCCATTGGGCTTTTATTCATCAACATGGACTTTGGCTTGCTTGAAGTATGTTGAACAGCTTTAAGTCTTCTTGCTTCCATGAAATTGGCTTGTTCAAGTCATGCATATTTTGTTTACACCAAATCTGATCTATGAAGGAGATTAAGGCCTCTTTCATCTTTTTAGTTCTAGCACGTGTGATTGGACCTTCGTACATGGTTAATGGATCCTCGACTTTCTGGTTCATGTCATCCTTGGCCAATTGATGATTAGTTTGTAGGTCCTCATCAGCTTCTATCTAAAAGCTTCAGCAGCTTATACTATGATTCTGCAATCTGGTTCACCCATTTTTAGGCCTCTGGGGCTAGTTTTGCACTCTAATTATCTGAAATTGCATGAACCGTTTCAATTTTCAACTTAGAATTCGCGATCCCTTGGCCTTAACCTACCATAAAGTAGTTAAAGGAGATACCCCTCCATATGCAAATCTATTGGCTATATAGTCATTTCAGTGTACAGTAGTTGATGACTTTAGTGGCTCAAGAATATACCATGTTCGCATCACATTTTTTAGGTTTTTACTATCACATAATTGATTTTATGTGTCTTCAGAAGGGAAAGATGTAGACATCTGATCTAGTTAAGGTCCTTCAAATATGACCAGTTAGATTCAGTCTAGCAGTGGAAGTGCCTTCTTCACTATCAGACTTAGTTTCCTTGCACAATCAAAGAGGAGCATCTGAAAGTAAAAGAAATCCATGATAGATAAATACCTGCAATTTTGAATTTTTTCACATTACCTTGATAGTTGTATTACACCATGCTATATTTTTGGTTTTATGTTTCTTTATATTTTTGCAGTTGTTTTCAAGTTTTAAAAATGAGATTTTTATTGCATTTGCATGTCTCGTAGTGATCGACTCTAGTTGATTTGGTTAATTTACAAAGAAGGTGGATATAAAATTTTCTAATTATTGAAATAACCAGTATTGTAAGATTATTTGGATGTGCTCATAAGCCGAAAGAAGATATAGCCTTACCATGTTCCTTATGACTATTGAATTTATATGAGGATTCATCATTTACCAAAATCTTAATTCTTCTTTACCAATTTATTTGACACAGTGGTAGTACCATAGTTGGGATTGGTTCGCCGGATCCTCCACAGTTTATTTATGACGACGATGACTACAAGGATGTTTTCGTGTCAGGTAATTTTTGAGTAATTATGCTTATTGACTTACTACTTGTTTTTAGCTCTGGATTTGAAATGGAAAAAGAGATACTGACTATTGAGCTAAATTCAGTCTTCGAGACCCCATAAGAAAGTCGTGGAGTGCTTCTTGGCACAGGGAGAATATGTAGAACATAACTCATAACTCCTCCTCCCCACTTTCTTGCATATCTTTATCACATGTGGCTTCTATAGCCTCAAGCAAATTACTAATGACTGACTTTAGAACTAGTCTCATTGAATGAGGGCAAGGAATTTAACTAGTGGTAAATTCATGACCTGAGACTCCTTGGCATGATGCGGGGATCTGGATATGCTTAATCGTTTGAGTTTAATACTAGGATAATAGCTTTCATGGCATGATAAGCTAGTATTCACTAAGGCTAATGCTTGTAAGTAGCAATTGTGAAACCTATGATTGTGGAGGAACTTACAAGATTCCATTTCATTGTTCGCAAAAAGTTTAACAGGAGAAAATGAAAGAAACTATGTTTCCACTTGTTTATTGTGGATAAAAATAAGAGTCCTGCACGCATATCTTTGTAGGATGAAAACAATAAGAGCCAAGGGAAGATTGGGAATGTAATACAGAAAAGAGAGAGAGAGAGAGAGATTTGATTTAAGGGTAAGTTGCTGGATGGGGCTCCAAATAGAAACTTCCTAGGTTAGTTTTCACCATACAGATCTTAATTCCCCTTTCTCATCTTAGTTGTGTTTTTATGCCTCTGTTCATGCCTAATCAAATTATCTAATTGCAGAGGCTAACTTCTTGACTCGTGAAGCAAATGAGTGGTACAAAGAACCTGCTTCAACTGCTGCTTGTGGCACAGAGTCTGATTTTTCCCAATCTACAGAGTGACATCTCTAGTAAGAATAATGATTGTCAAGTTTGTTCTTTTAATTAGGTTTCTCATTAATGTTATAATTGTTATTTCATGCTGCCAGTTTTCTGCTGTAAGTTCTTAGGAATAGTTTTTCAAGTATGTTGTTGTGAACAAATAAGAGCAAATGCTCATGTCAAATCGTATGCTACTGGCAGTTATATAGGCAAATAATTTTGGCAGTCGTTCCCGTTGCAAGCTACCTAACCTTTTGAAAGCTCGCGAACTATCAGATTCTGAAGCTCCATAGGATTTAATAGAGGGGGATTTTTGTATCGCGTTTTAGGCATTAATTTCTCCATGTCATTGCAATTTATTCAAGTTTATAATGAAAGAAGCTACTGTGGATAGAAAGAAATATGTGAAAGTAACATTTCAGGAGAACCCTGTTCTTAATTGCTTATTTATCTGATTAGGGATAAAGGAATCTTGCTTGTATACTTCAATTCCTAGCTACTGTACAATACCATAGTGAAATGGCTTTTCAACCTACAATAAGTTGGCAAGTTGCTGAATTTTAAAGATCAGCCATCCATGTATTTGTGTTTTTATTTCTTTTAGATGGATAAGCTGTTCTCTTCTGAAAGATATTGTGGACAAACCAGTCAAGTCTGCTGATTAATTGCCATAAAATGTTTGAGATTAATACGTAAACCATAATTAACCCCCCATTGAGTTGTTTCAGACCAGGGCAAAGATAAATAAGCAGTGGGAGGCCTTGTTTTACAACTGAGGTTTAATTAGGAGGCAAGCTGAATAATTAATATGCATGATGAGATCTGATATCCTTAATATAAGTCTAGACTTGGTTTGGTTTGATAGATCATCGCCTTGTTAAGCTATTCTTCTTGTTTTGCTCCTCAGCCTCCGAGGTATTAGCAATCATTTTCAGCTATTCACCTGTCCGTTGCTAAAAACACTACTTTCCATTGTCACTTTCCTTCCTTCAGACTTGAATATGTTAAGCAATGCTGCCAGCATTCACCCTGAGCCAGCATCAAAATCTTAATGAGATTCTTAGTTGTACTACTTATATTTTCCTACTCTTAAACAGTTAAAACGCAAGATACAATTTTGTATTATTAATGTGAATCCGAACTTGATTCGGTCTGATTTTTAAAATGGAACAGCCAGGAATTCCTCAGCCCCATACCTGTATTTGCTGTTATCAATTTTAAGTGCTATTTTCATTCTTTTGACAGAGTTGAACGAAGGACAATGAAAGGGGGATCTGAGATTAGTACTTTTAGATTCTACATTACATTCCTTCCCAATTCATCTTTGTTCTTTGTTCCATCATCTTCTCTCGATTACTTCAGCCAAAGAAAATTAGGCCAAACCCAAGAATATGATGCTTGTACGTTAATATAGAAGAGGTAAAGAAGACTTGGATGATTTTTTTTTTTCTTTTTCACTGCAAGGATATTCACCAACAATGAACACGGGGGCATCATAAGAAGCAACACAACATCAAATTCATCAACACATTTTTCAGGTCTTTTTCTTTTTCCATTTTATTCATTGAAATCATTCCCCCCCAGACCCTACAGTGATGGAGACGAAACAAACTGTCTGGGTAAACTAAAGAGATCTTTCCCTTCAAATGGAGATGTCCATTCATGAGAACCAGTAGCAGATGTTTCTGCATTTGCCACTCCATTGTCTTGCAATCCTGGAATGCGAACACCATTCCCACTTGCAGCTGTTCGCATTGTCAGCTTAGCACCTAAGGCAGAAGTACTTGAATCATACATTTGGGTGTTGTTCTTCAAAGAACCTGATCCCAGCCACAATCCATTATGGCTAGGAGAAGACAATCCTCTATCCAAACTCCAATCTATGCTGGTGTAGTCTAACTGTGCCATTGAGCCAGCAGTGCTCCAGTCAACTGGCGAAGTGGCCCCTGATGAACCAGCTAAACCACCCAACCCAGAGAAGAGTCCAAGAGAAGAAGCAGCTGCAAGTGTTGGTGACGGAACTGTCCTACTCCACAAGCCATTTCCTCTGCTTGTTCCAGGAGACTCCATCGGGCTACTGCTTGGAATTAAATGTTGATGTTGATGTTGCTGTTGCTGCTGATAATGCAGTTGATGGAACATCTGATTTGAATTCAAATTGTTTGGGCTGAGACTTCTTGTGGTGGGAATATGAGGCATCAAGCCACTGGACTTCATGATATCAACACTATTTGTAGGGTACCAACTGGCAGCTGTCCCAGGAGGAGAAGAGCTTATGCTTGTAGCTGGAACCTGCTTAACATTTACAGATTGAGATCTTTGCATCATGATGACTGGCTCCCTAACTATTGCGGCGTGAGAATCCTTATATTCACTTCCAGCAGCCACATAACGCGTTTCTATCTTGGCTGGTGGAGGCGAGACTTGCAAAGGTGATGCCAAAGAATAAGAAACAGGAGGACTTGACCCTGCACTTGGCCACCTTTTATCAGATGGCACAGCAGTTTGCTGAGGTTTTGCCCACTCCAACTTCGGTTGTATTCTCTTCATAGGCTGCAGATTTTTACTCCCAGATTCTGAAGATCCTACAACTGGAACAGCTGTCTTTGTGTAATTAAAATCCTTGTCATCCCTTCTCTGTTGTACCATAGAAGGTGGATTGGACTTTTGTTGTTGTTGTTGTTGTTGTCGTCTCGCCACACTCTGGTTAAGTGCAACTGAAAATTTACTAGCCGTTGGAGGATCACCAGTTTCTTCAGGCTTTGGGGGAGCAGTAGGTGGTTCAAGCTTCAGTTCTCTTAAACTTTCTGCTGCCTTCTCAAGATCACCTTCAGAGGTAATCACAGCTCTTTCAACCTCCTGCTTAGTGCACTTGTATCGTACTTCCATATCAGCTATCAGAGCAAGCTCGTCTGAGATGTCAATTTTCAAATTACCCCCACCAAGGTTTTGACCCTGGAGCTTATCTGCATCTTCACCCCCTTCAAATAGCCATGAAACAGATTCTTCTACCTTGCCTTCATTTAATATTAAAGCCATAGTAGCCCGTTCATGTGAAAATCCCATTGCAACAAGCTGTTGAGCAAGTGCTTCTAGCTTTCTTGACATGAGATAGCCACTACATCGCTCATGCAATTCCTGGGCTCGCCTCTCCTTTTGACGTTGATGCTTCTTCTCATTCTTTTGACGGATTTTTTCCCTCTTGTCATTGTCAGCCCCTGGTATTGTTTCCTGTTGATTAGGAAGATTAGATGTCTTCTTTTTGTGATCTTCTGACTCACCGGACCAGCTACCATTATTTGAAAGTGAATCATACTCAACCCCAGCCCCATGTGCGCTGCCGAAGTGATCATCTGTCTCATCCATATTCCGGAATCGGCCATTGCTGTGCAGAGATGAAGTAGAGGATGCTGGAACTGTTTCAAGTGCATGAAATGTTCCAGAAAGAGGATTGTATGCACTAGCTGGTATTCCACTACCTGCATTAGATGTTCCTGAAGACTTCAATGAAGCCTTTTGGGGTTCCTTGCCAGCTTTTTTATCCTTGGACTTAGCTTTTGATGCTGGAGACATGTTGTTAGAACCAAATTTATTCCTGTAGTGCTTAAGATAATTAATATAATATATAATGGTATGTACCAAGAATAAATTTCAAATCTTTACAATCATCTATCTGGTAAATCTGTGCAAACTTAGTTGGTTTACTTAATAGAGGCTAATGAACCCCTAACAGATACAGAATCTATTAAAGGAAAAACGGTAAGAAACTGTTCGTCCCTAAAAGCTGAAAAGATGCATAATGTTAAAGTATGGTAATTTCTTACATGCCACAACTTAAACAAGCTATCCATCTCATTTAAATGGGACTTCAGTTGAATTTGCATGGAAGATAAAAAAGAAAATGAATTCAAGAAGGCCATTATCAAAAGAGCCTCATGTTCAAGTAAAATCTTAACATAGTAGACCAAGTACTATTCTTTCTGTTATTTGCAATAAGCATGCACATCAAGCAAATGGCAGAATAACTCGATGACATTCTCCAACATCGCCCTCATAGAGCAAGCTTCTTAAAACACCCAACAACTGATGCTACGAAAGAACAGCCTGAGAGCTAATTATAACTTTATTCTATCATTCATTAATTAACAAATTCTTTTTCACTACAGGAAACAAAGTGATAAAAAAAAGGAATGGGATCCTTCCCAAATGACTTACAACAAGCTCTATTCTTTCAGTTCGTCAATACAGGTGTAAGGAGTAGGAACAGTTTCAAGGGAAATACATCCAATGAGACACTATCTGCAATCAAGTTCCATTTTTAACATGCTACAATACGGATGATATGTCCCACAAGTATAATGGCTCCACTTAATGATACAATCATGCAAAAACGAAGTTCAGATTTAACCTGTTATTCCCACATGATCTAAGAACCTAGATAACAGTGAGACTAGCTCAAGCTTACAATACAATATTCCTCATTCTACATCTACAGTCATTTAACAATTATGGCAAATAATGATACTAAAAGTAAATGGACTAGGTAGACGATTTTAGAGGCAAACATTAAGTTTGATAAAATGCTTCATGACTTGCACAATTCTGAAGTAGCACAATTCTGAAGTAGCACAACTTGTGTTTAGACAACGAGATAATGTAGAACTTATACTAATATGCTGCATGAATTCTGTGGCAACTTTGATATTTCAAAGCAAATTAATGCTATCATATTCAGGAATTGAATTGAAGGCAATCTAGTTCCCTCTAGAAGGAGCCATAGCAATAAAAATAAACAACTTTGTGTGAAAATTTAAAAGATGATCAATTTAAAGTAGCAAGCATAGAAAAATATTTTTAGAAATGATAGATGCGGAAGGATTGAATAGAGACATAAAAAAAAAGGATGAATACATCAGATGATTCAACTCTAACACGGGGGAAAAGAACCAAACAATGCTCTTAATAAAGATGATCGTCATAATCTTCACCTAATTATGATTTAAATAACTGTTTCTGCTAGGGGAGATTAAGAGTACAAATTGGATTTCATTATTGCAATTCACATGTGTGATGAACTAAGCTTATAGATGGTTGTATTATTAGCTGTGCACTTTTTCTCTCATAAAATAAATTTAACCAGCGCCAAAAGTTTATTGTCTTTGCACTATTAATGATTTACATTTTACAGTAGTTACTAAATCTCCTCATTTCTTATTTTTACACATAATGATGATTGCAAATAATAGTCTGCAAGGGCAGATTAAGAGTACAACTTGGACTTCACTATTGCAACTCAAATGTGTTATGAACTAAGTTTAGATGGTTGTATAATTAGCCATGCACTTGTTCTCCGGTGAAATAAATTTAACCAAGACTTAAAGTTTATTGTCTTTGCAGTATTAATGATTACATTTCAAAGTAATTACTAAATCTCCTTAAACTCATTTTTTATTATTACACAACATGCACACAATATATATGTTATATGGATGAATTAAGTAGATATACCCTCAGATCCTTCAAGCAGAAGCTCGCCCCTTATGCCCTAAGCCCCAGGGGCTACCCCTTATCCTAATGCATGAACCTTACACATCTTGGAGTTCACTACTGCAACCTCAGGTGGTTGTATTACTTATTTGTGCACTTTATTTCTCTTGAGAAGTGAATTAAAGCAGCATCAACAGTTTAGCTTCTTCGTAGTATTATTTGTCATTACTACACAATGAAACATAATATAACTGTCTTATGGATTGATTAGGTAAATACACAACATACATCCCTCAAGCACAGGCTTGCACCTTATGCCCAAGTGCTGGGTACCACTTTTATTCCAATTCTTGCACCTTTCACATCTATAATTCCATATTATGTTCTACAGAGCACATTCATGACAGATAACTCTCTATTGCAAAAGTAAATTTACCACTTGTTTAACAAACCATTTGAAATTTACACACATAATTTTATTAACGATTCAAACAATTTTGAGCAAAATTTTAATTCAAAATTATATAGTCTAGAAACTCTTATCAGGCTATTGTTAAGCAAGGCACCAAACTTTTGTCTAGCTAGGACCAATGGCTCGAAACAAAACGTTCTCAAACCTAATTAACAACTAAACTAGCACCTATTATATGCCTCGAATAGAGTTTGAAATCCTTCTAATCCATTTAAGTTCAACTGTGAAAGCAAAAGAGTATAAAATATATATTTACCACTAAGAATCAGTAAAACAAATATCAAAATGGAATCTAAGCACTTGTAAAGTTTAGCATATTCTGGTTTAACGAAGGTGTTCTACAAGGAAATTCTTGCAAGTATGCCTATTCCCAATATATTTTTCTGGTTAAGCAAGACACCAAATGCCACAGTAAGAACAAAAATTGTATACCACTCAAGGGCAGCTTTTTGACAGGAGTACAGTTCAATCTTGTATTTATGAAGATGCTGTGCTCATAAGTAACTACTTAAGAAATAGAAAATGAGCAATACAGCTCAGCTCCAAAAGTTCTAATCCTTAAAATTACAAAATTCTGTCCAATGGATAATTCATGTATTAAAAAATCCTTACAATATCCAAATAATTGAAATACAGTTTGCAAATATAACCTCAAAACATGAATTTTGTCCAATTTCATTTCTAAACCATCAAGACTTGAAAAAAAAAATCTCGTTGCCATCAGATGAATTCTTGAGCATTGAAGTTCATAAAAGGCCACTACCAAGTACATAAAGTCAAATTCATTGAGCAAAATCTTGAAGGAGAATGATAACAATGAAACAACAAGTAAAAGAGAGTGGAAAATGAATTACAAGTTAGTAGCATTTCCTGTTAAGCCAAAGAATAACCCAAAACTACCATTTCAAACCCTAAACGACTTGACAGTAACACATTCATTTAATGCAGAAATGGACAATGAACAATGATCCCTTACACAATTACCAACCAGGAATGTTCAATCGCTTAAAGATCCATCAGACACCATAACATCCCCCCCACCCCCCCAAGTTCTACAAGAATTCAAAATCCCTAATTTAATTGCCCCAAAGAAATGTGATACTTTCATGAAATTTTTTTGTGTTACTGTTAAAAAATAGCACAGGGGATTCAAACATAAGATTTTTGTTAATTTTTTTTTTTTTTTAAAAAATTGAACTGTACTGCTGTCAAAAAGTTGACCTTGAGTGGTATACAAATTTTGGTTTTACTCTGGCATTTGGTGTCTTGCTTAACTAGAAAAATACATTGGGAATAGGCATACTTGCAAGAATTTCCTTGTAAAACACCTTCGTTAAACCAGAATATGCTAAACTTTACAAGTGCTTAGATTCCATTTTGATATTTGTTTTACTGATTCTTAGTGGTAAATAGATATTTTATACTCTTTTGCTTTCACAGTTGGACTTAAATGGATCAGAAGGATTTCAAACTCTGTTCGAGGCATGTAATAGGTGCTAGTTTAGTTGTTAATTAGGTTTGAGAACGTTTTGTTTCAAGCCACTGGTCCTAGCTAGACAAAAGAGCAGTTGTATTCCCTAATTTGGTGCCTTGCTTAACAATAGCCTGATAAGAGTTTCTAGACTGTATAATTTTGAATTAAAATTTTGCTCAAAATTGTTTGAATCGTTAATAAAATTATGTGTGTAAATTTCAAATGGTTTGTTAAACAAGTGGTAAATTTACTTTTGCAATAGAGAGTTATCTGTCATGAATGTGCTCTGTAAAATATAATATGGAATTATAGATGTGAAAGGTCTGAACTACACTCAACTTACAGTTGGTTGTACTATTATTTATGCACTTTTTTCCTCATGAAAAATGAATTGAACTAGCATAACAGTTTATCTTCTTCATAGTAATAATGCTTGAAAATGATTCAACTCTATTGTTATTATTTACACAATGAAAACATAATATAACTTTTTTATGGATTAATTAAGTAAATATCCACCTCACATCTCTCAAGTGCAAGCTTGCACCTTACGCCTAAGTCCTCGGAGCCCCTTGTATCCTAATGCTTGCAACTTCACATCTACAATTCCACATTTTATTCTATATAAAAATGTTAATGACAGATAACTTTCTATTGCAAAATAAATTAAACACCTTATACTACAAGCCATTTGAAATTTACATAGAGACAATTTGATCAACAATGCAAACAAGTTTAGAGGAAAAATTTCAATTCAAAAGTATACCGTCTAAAAGCTGCTATCAGGCTATCATTAAGCAAGGCACTAGAATGCTCTTAGGGAATGGAACTGCTTTTTCATCTTCCTAGGACTTAATGGCTCGAAAGAAAGCATTCTCAAACCTGTTTAATAACCAAACTAGCACCTATTGCATGCCTTCAATAAATTCTGCAATCCTTCTGATCCATTTCAAATCGAATTCTGAAAGCAAAAGAATAAATGTCCATTATCTATCTTACCACCCTTCCTAACCACTTTAGAATCACTAAAACAATGTCTATATATAACCCAATGAAATAAAAAGTTTAGCCTATTTTTCTGGTTTAACAAAGGTTTTCAAAGGAAGAAAATTCTTCCATGTATGTCTGTTCTGCAGTATATTTTTCTAGTTTAGCAAGAAAAAAAAAATCTATAATAAAAATGTTCAATACCACTCACTCTATTGTGTTTACTCACCGTCAAAAAGGGCCCTAGAGTGAGTAATTTTTAATAGAGTGAACGGCAGCAACAATAGAGTGGGCGGCAGCAGCAATAGCCAATCCAATTAAAAATCGAAGTGCAGATTCATTTGCTCAAATTAAAGCATGAAAATAGCGTTTAGAGAAAATCGATGTCATCAAAAATAAGATCCAACTGGAGTTGAAAGAATAGCAAAAACGAAACACATCGAAAATAGAATCGATCTAAGTAGTTGAAATTAAAGGAAAGGAAAGGAAAGAGGAGCACCTTACGAACGTAACCATACTCGCTCTCCTTCTCAGAATCTTCGAATGTTGTCAATCGAGCACCGTACACTGACGGCGTTATGGCAGAGAAAACACGAAACACAGAAGATTGATTAAAAGCCCTTCCTAGGGTTTCAACTGGAAGACAGGGAATTCGAAGATGGTGGTGATACAGAGATAAAGAAGAGAAGAGAAGAGATTGTATGATTTAATCAAAGGAGAGAAAAGGGAAAACACAAAGTCGATTCTGATTAAGGGAGCTTCTTGAGTTTCGTAATGGTCGATATTGAGTGATAGGGTGCATGTGTTTTTAGTGTCATCCTATGCGCTCACCCACTTATAGGTTGCCACCTACGGCCTTTTAGGAATTTTGGATAAGTTGATGCGATGCACGTAATTTTATTTTATGTTTGATTTTTAATATGGTATGTATTGTGTACATATTGCGTGGAAAATTTGGGATCGTGCGAGAATACGATAAAATAAATACTGAAAGGACAGTATTGTCCTTCCAAAAACTCTTCTTACTTTAGGGGAAGGAAAAAGAAAGGTAATGTGTTTTGGAGTATCCACATTATTATCACTGAATAAATTGAAATTAAGATCCTTTTTGTAATTTCACGACAACTAAATTATAAAGAACAAGAGGCTGAATCACGGGATTAACCTACCCATGTGTTCTTCTTCTTTTACAATTTGAATGAATGGGTAAGAAAATTAAGTTAAAATATTTATCAACAATTTAAACTGTAAAACAGTATTTAAACTATACATTATTTTATTATATATTAATTCTCTCTCTCTTAATCAGCAAATAGCGAATATGGAAAATTTTTGTCTTATTCTTATACATTCTCGTTTTAAACTATTAGCATTCGTTACACGATCATTCTTGCTATTACAAAAGTCTTTAAAGAGATGTAGAAGGGCTTGATAGAGTATAATAGATGTACAAGGGCTTATTGAAATAAAATTTAATAATTCAAAGGCCAAATTATGAGTTTTACCTATATATATATATATATATATATATATGGATTAATGGTAGAATGATTTTTTATTATAAAAGGTCTAAAGTTCAATATATATGGAGAACAAAATGATAAAAAAAAAATTCTTAATGAATTTAATAGAGTAAGGTATCCAAAGATACCTAATAAGATACCCGAAGAAATAAATGGGTAGCGGGTTCGGATTTGGGTACCCTGTGCCCGTATCTGGCTACATAATCGGATATCGGATAGAGGGTATCTACCCGGTCGAACATAAATCCGATACGAGTAGTAAATTTAAATTCCAAACCCGTTTATCACTATCTAAATATATCATAATAGGATTCAGTCAGGTCAGTTATTCGGAAATACCCATCCGACTGCTATTCCTATTAGAATCAGTGTTTAATTAGGAATGTAACTTATAAATCGATAAATTAATAGAAAAAATTATGAAATTACACATAAGCTTAAACTTGACGTGTCAAAAATAAGTACACATATCAAAACAAAAATCTTATGTGTCAAAAATCAAGTATACATTTAGATTAGAGTTATTATCTAATTATAAAATTAATTTATCAGTTAATATAATATTAAAATATAATTAATAATTAGTATTATTACCTGATTGGAAAATTATTTATTAGTTAAATATAATATTAGAATATAATTAATGTGCTATTTTTTAGTGTTAGAATTAGCGTTTAATTAGAAATGTAACTTATGAATCAATAAATTAATAGAAAAAACTATATAATTACACATAAGTTTAAATCTCCTGTGTCAAAATTAAAAACACATATTAAAGTAAAAAACTTATGTGTCAAAAAGCAAGCATACATATTAAAAAAGATTTTAAATTTTATAAATTAATATTATATATATATATATATATATATAAAATTATAAATACTTTATCATATTATATAAATAAAATTAATGAGACAAAATAATACTATAATAAATTAAAATATAGTATAATATATATTTTTAAAATTATACATAAATTATTATATAGAAAGATATTTTTTTAAAGCGTGATTTGAAAAATGTATAATTTACTATAATAGACAGTTTATTTTTATTCATAAATACATTAAATTAAAGTTATAATTTTTTATTAATACATAAAATATTATTGTAGAAAAATTTTACTGTAATCAATCGCAATTGTTTTCTTTTCTTTCTTAGATCGAGAAAAGGGAGAGAGGATGGTTAGAGCTATCTTCGTAAGTAGTAATAAAATCAATATACCCAATCAATAAAAAGAAAGTTTCCTTTATTTTAATATTTTTTAATTTCTCAAAACACTAATTCTATCGATTCAGTACTTTGTCACGACCCACTGGGCCCAAGATTCAGAATGGGTGAGGCCACCAAACCCGTAGTAAGTTCTTTACCAACCCGCAAATCCAAATATACAATTAACCAAATATAAAATAGTCATAATTGTCTTGCATAATACATCATCAAACTACCAACAAGAGTCAGAATAGTTATACAAATTTTAAAATTTCCTACTGCGGATACTCTAGAGTAAAAATGACAAGTATACAAGTACAAAATAATTACAAAAGTCCGAAAAAGAAGAAGTCGGACTGTCGAATATGCGAAGGCGAAAGTCTTTAACTGTCACCTGAAAAAAATTACAACTCTCCCTATCTCTCTTGCTCTATTCTCATTTCTCATTCTTAATTTCTCTTTAAGTTCTAATCTCTCTCTCTCTCTCTCTCTCACACCTGCTAATCGATCACGCTTCTCTCTCTTAAGGGTAAGTTTCCCTCTGTCAATTCGTCGTTATTTTTGTTTTTTTTTTTTTTTATGAAAGTATCGCATTTCTTTGGGGCAATTAAATTAGGGATTTTGAATTCTCGTAGAACTTACAGGGTTATGGCATCTGATGGATCTTTAAGCGATTGAACATTTCTAGTTGGTAATTGTGTAAGGGATCATTGTTCATTGTCATTTCTGCGTTAAATGAATGTGTTACTGTCAAGTCGTTTAAGATTTGAAATGATAGTTTTGGGTTATTCTTTGGCTTAACAGGAAATGCTACTAACTTGAAATTCATTTTCCACTCTCTTTTACTTGTTGTTTCATTATTAGCATTCTCCTTTACGATTTTGCTTAATGAATTTGACTTTATGTATCTGGTAGTAGCCTTTTATAAACTTCAATGCTCAACGATTCATTTGATGGCAACAATATTTTTATTTTCAAGTCTTGATGGTTTAAAAATAAAATTGGACAAAATTTATATTTTGAGGTTATATTTGCAAATTATATTTTAATTATTTGAATATTATAAGAATGTTTTAATATATAAATTATTTATTGGACAAAATTTTGTAATTTTAAGGATTCGGAGCTGAGTTGTGTTGCTCATTTTCTATTTCTTAAGTAGCTATTTACGAGCACACAACATCATTATAAATACAAAATTAAACTGTACTTTTATCAAAAAGCTGCCCTGGTGTATAATTTTTGTTCTTACTGTAGGTATCTTGCTTAACCAGGAAAAATATATTGGGAATAGGCATGCTTGCAAGAATTTCCTTGTTCTTACTGTGCCATTACGAAACTCAAGAAGCTCCCTTAATCATAATCGACTCTGTGTTTTCTCTTTTCTCTCCTTTGATTAAATCATACACTCTTCTCTTCTTTGTCTCTGTATCACCACCATCTTCGAATTCCTGTCTTCCAGTTGAAACCCTAGGAAGGGCTTTTAAGCAATCTTCTGTTTTCTTTTTCCTGTTTTCTCTGCCATAACGCCGTCAGTATACGGTGCTCGATTGACAACATTCGAAGATTCTGAGAAGGAGAGCGAGTATGGTTTTGTTCGTAAGGTGCTCCTCTTTCCTTTCCTTTCCTTTAATTTCAACTACTTAGATCGATTGTATTTTTGATGTGTTTCGTTTTTGCTATTCTTTCAACTCCAGTTGGATCTTATTTTTGATGACATTGATTTTCTCTAAACACTATTTTCATGCTTTAATTTGAGCAAATGGATCTGCACATCGATTTTTAATTGGATTGGCTATTGCTGCTGCCGTTCACTCTATTAAAAATTACTCACTCTAGGGCCCTTTTTGATGGTGAGTAAACACAATAGAGTGAGCAGTGATTAAGCACAATAGAGTGAGTGGTATTGAACATTTTTATTATAGATTTTTTTTTTCTTGCTAAACTAGAAAAATATACTGCAGAACAGACATACATGGAAGGATTTCCTTCCTTTGAAAACCTTTGTTAAACCAGAAAAATAGGCTAAACTTTTTATTTCATTGGGTTATATATAGACATTGTTTTAGTGATTCTAAAGTGGTTAGGAAGGGTGGTAAGATAGATAATGGACATTTATTCTGTTGCTCTCAGAATTGGATCAGAAGGATTGCAGAATTTATTGAAGGCACGCAATAGGTGCTAGTTTGGTTATTAAATAGGTTTGAGAATGCTTTCTTTCAAGCCATTCAGTCCTAGGAAAATGAAAAAGCAGTTCCATTCCCTAAGAGCATTCTAGTGCCTTGCTTAATGATAGCCTGATAGCAGCTTTTAGACGGTATACTTTTGAACTGAAATTTTTCCTCTAAACTTGTTTGCATTGTTGATCAAATTGTCTATGTAAATTTCAAATGGCTTGTAGTATAAGTGTTTAATTTATTTTGCAATAGAAAGTTATCTGTCATTAACATTTTTGTATAGAATAAAATGTGGAATTGTAGATGTGAAGTTGCAAGCATTAGGATACAAGGGGTGCCCAGGACTTAGGCTTAAGGTGCAAGCTTGCACTTGAGAGATGTGAGGTGGATATTTACTTAATTAATCCATAAAAAAGTTATATTATGTTTTCATTGTGTAAGTAATAACAATAGAGTTGAATCATTTTCAAGCATTATTACTATGAAGGAGATAAACTGTTATGCTAGTTCAATTCATTTTTCATGAGGAAAAAAGTGCATAAATAATAGTACAACCAACTGTAATTTGAGTGTAGTTCAGAACAAACATCTGAGATTGCAATAGTGAAGTCCAAGATGTGAAAGTTGCAAGCATTAGCACACAAGGGATATCCAGGGCTTAGGCATAAGGTGCAAGCTTGTGCTTGAAGGATCTGAGGTATATATTTACGTAATTCATCCATACAACATGTTTATTATGTTTTCATAACAAATGAGTTTAAGGACATTAAGTAATTACTGCAAAATGTTAATCATTAAAGCTGCAAAGAAGATAAACTGTCAATGCTGGTTATTTTTATTTCACTAGTAAAAGAAGTGCATGGATAATATACAACCATCTATAAGCTGAGTCTGGTGTGAAACATACATGTATTGCAATGGGTTCTACTCTTGATCTGCACTTCTAGAAACTATTATTTATCATCATCATGATCATTGTCTTCTGGTTCTTTCTCCCCCTGTTAGAGTTGAAGAATTTGATGTTCTTTCTTTTCCTGTAATGCAGAAGAAGAAAGAATTGGAAAATATCTGAGGTTCATATAGTTGAGTTTTGCAATGTTAAGCATTTCAGGGTTCGTATTTCCCAAATAATTTTCTGCCGCAAGAAGAGATGTTTACAAACAATCAGAGACAAGAAGAAAGAATTGGAAAATATGGAACCCCAAGGCTCCAATACCTTCAGGTTTTCTATTTTCTTTTTCAATTTCTCCTTCTCATTATAACTATTATTACTATTTTTTTTCTTTGCAAAGCAGAAGATTTGGAGCATTTATTAGTATTACTGACTTCTTGATATATATATATGCTCCATTAATTACTCTTTTTTCTTATTTATTACAGGAATTGGTGAGCCAATTTCAGAATGCAAGTGATGAAGGTATGTTCACTTTATAGTTTATTTTGATAATTTTCTTTGTCTATCTGTTTTCCTAAATTTATAATTTTGAGCACACAGACAATCAAAATTCAACTATATGAATCATCATATGATGGAATGATATTGTTAGCTATGTAAAACTGTTACAATCTTTGAATGGCATTCTAAATATTTGTATAATATATTGCTTCATAAAAAGTTTTTGACAAATTGTGACTTTCGGAAATATGTTTGTAATTGTAAGATTTTCACTTCAGTATGATTATGTTGCTATCCATTACCAACTGTAAGCATGCTCATAAGTGGCGCATGAGATGTTAGTTCTGTTAGTCTGCATTTAGTGTATAATCTAATGAGGTAGAGATTGTCTACATGTTCTGTTCTTTCCCTAAATTAGCATATTTCTGTTTATTCTTGATCTTTTTTGTATCACATTACAGCTGTATGGTCTCCAGTAATTTATCAGTTACAGAGTTTAAAATTTAAGAAGAGCTTAGAGTGCCATGAAACCGACTAGTGTGGGAAAAAAAGAAGAAGAGAAATTGGTGTTTTTAGAGTGCTCTGAACTGTTAGTCAGTAACTATGGTCACTGTAGCATCCTTTGGAAGAAACAAAGAGAAGTGTAGGAAGAAGAGAAAGTGAGAGAAACGAGGCTGTCTAGAGATATAAAAAGAATGGTATTGTTAGAGTGCTGGAACAGAGTGTACGGTCACTGTAGCATCATCCTTCAGAAGAAAGAAAGCATAAAGAGAGAGAGAGAGAGAATCAATCACCCAAGAAGTAAGAACATAACTAGGTTACATATGTTTTATAAGGACAGCTATTGCTTAGAAGGTTTTATACCTCTTAACATAGTCCTTAGTGCTACCCATGATATATTTGACTTAGTTAATGGAATACTTTTAATATGGCTGTCTGATGTACATATTCATAAGCAATTCTATTGGCCAAGTTTTGTTGGTAAGTGAAAACTATCTTGCTTAGAAGGTTTTATACCTCTTAACATAGTCCTTAGTACTACCCATGATATATTTGACTTAGTTAATGGAATACTTTTAATATGGCTGTCTGATGTACATATTCATGAAGAGTCATTTGTTCATTTTTAGCCTCTTCTCTATATTTTTTCTATTTATTTTATGCTTTTTATTTTTGGCAGAATATCTTTTATTTATAATTCCAGGTGGACTCACTCAACACACTGGTACTCAATTTTGAGTCTTTGGTTACTTCCATTGGTGCCAGTGATATTAATATTTCGTTCATCTACTAAGGAGAGATTTCAACCAGTAATAATGCCTAACATCCTTATTCCCTAGATACAATCATTTGATGGCAACACTCAGTATCATTTTTCTTTAATCTAATAGTGGAAACTAGGAAATTAGTTTCATTTATTTGAAACTCTTGGTAGATCATGGGAACCTTCCTTGCCCTCTCTCTGCCTCTGATTAAAAGAATCATCAGCCCATCTCTATCAAGATCCGGTTAGTCGTTTAAATTCTATTTCCCTGCTCCAGCCTGTGTGCCATTTGCTGCATCCAGCTTGATTAATATAGAGCTTTTTCAGCAGTCTTCACATTAAACTTTTCCTTACTCCTGGTCGGGCCATTAATATATCTATAGGGAATCTTATAGCTAGGTTCTGTCCTCTCTCTTTTCTTTTTACTCCTTGTCTTTTTCTTTTTTCTTTTTTATTTGATAGTGTCACTGGAAGTTCAAACATTAAGAGGCGTGTGCTGTATCTTAATCTGCTATTAGTACTGAAGTGAAAGTGCAGCCTCTCTTAACATTGATATCTTGTCATGATCATGTTTGTGCTTAGGGTTCAGTCCTGCCTTCCATCATTTTTCTTCTTGTAGTTTTTTCAATTGAATGTCATTCTCATTATGCTTGAGATTGTGCAATCCCTTGTCCATTTGACCAGCTTCAAGTCACATGATGCATTTCCAGACTGCAAAGCCAGCCACTGCTAAGCTGTACATTGATATTAGCTTGCAAAATATCTGTATAGACTGAATTCTGTACATGGTTCTTTATTACACCTCTTTGTCTTTGAATGAATTTATTATCTTCTTTTCTGTGAATTGTAGTTTATTAAAGTTAGCAGTAGTCCTTTTATCGTGATCAATCCTTCTCGATATAGGTGCTTTTACTTATATACCTTTGCAACATACAGCTGAAATAAAGGAAAAGAGAAACTTGGATAGTAGAAGATAACATTGTCCTCTTGCAGTATCTTGATGGTATTTGTTGCTGATTTCTGAGAAGTGTCGGAGATATAATAACTCCACAACTAAGACATGTCATTTATGTTGACTCAAATACATTATCTTTTGGATTCTGTCAGAGTTTCTAAGATGATACTCGTTTTACAATTATGTCATCTCTTACTGAAAAATTGTGGCTTTTATTGTGAAGTGTCTTCAATAGGTTTGGCCTAAGTTTGAGCTTAAATTCAGAGACATCTGAAAATGTCAGCCTTGTGTGTGCGCCCACATATATGTGTGAGACAGGGAGAGAGATAATTGGTTATATGAGCTTTTCCAGTAATGTGTCATGTTTGCGATATTTTTATTGAGTGATGCTGAAAGCCATAGTTTATTACTAATATTTTGTAAACGTTGTTTGACAGTATCTCTAATCACATGCTCATTCTATTAACAACTAATTCATCCATACTTGAGATCCCCATGTAATTATATGAAGAATTTTTTTTGTGGTTGCAGAAACGAAAGAGCGAATCGTTGCTAATTTGGCAAACTTTGCTTATGATCCTTACAATTATGTATTCTTACGCCAGGTTTGGGGCTTTTGCTTTGCTGTTTGAAACCCGGAATCGTATGACAGTGAATGTGAACTAAGATTCCTTTCACATATTCTATCCCACATAAACATCTTTTCTATGCAATTCTTGATCAGCTCAATGTTTTGGAACTCTTCCTAGATTGCATAACCGAACCAAATGAGAAGCTTGTGGAATTTGGGATTGGAGGTGTATGTAATTCTTGTGCTGGTAAGTCCAGCAGTGCAAGTATTTTTTCATAACCTGAAAGTTACGTTAATTTCACTTTGTTCCTCCTTAAGCCATCAGAATTATTCGCTTATGTTAGCACTCACTACCTGTCCTTTATCACATTGCAGATCCAGCAAATGCTGCGATTATCACGCAGAGTGGTGGAATACCCCTTATTATCCAATGTTTGTCAAGCCCAGTTCAAAACACAGTATGTGAGAACTTGTGATTTATTGGTTTTCATTTGGTTGTAGCACTATTTTCATATCTAGGAGGCTTATCATGGGATTAAATTGTAAAAAGGCACATTGAATTGCTGGCAAAATCTATGCAATTTTTTTTCCTTTGTAATTGTCTGCTCTTTTGCAAGTATTTTAAAGGGTAGTATTACAATAATGACTCCTGAAATTCTGTTATTTTTTAGCCTGATTCAAAATATAAAAGGAATCTTAGTATTTCAAATCTGAGAATTGGATATTGAAACTCAGATTCTTAAACAGTAATATTCAATAAACTTGAAAACCTTGAAGGAACTAAAGGCGTACAATGAGTGAGAAGACTTGTAATTTCAAGAATTAAAAGATTTTTAGAAATGAGCAACCCTGATAGGAAGTGATTGATCCCCTGTTTTCTGAGTCCACTCTTTAACAAATCATAATTGCTTCGAACTTGTGACCTGTTATGAAAACTGGGAAGAAGGTGGCTTTGGTTGTACTCATGATATCTTTGATTCATATTCTTCTTTGGTTGTACTTGTGATATTTTTAATTTGTATTCTTATTGGCAAATTGCTCGTATAATATTTTCTTGGAGTGCTTTTCTGATTTTTCAATAACTAAAATTCAAAACATCTAGTTTTGGCTTGTTATGCCTAAAGTTCTAAATTCTTAAGATAGTGGGTGGTGCGATTATCCTGTAGAATGCTAACTCTGGATATTCTACTGAGTTTTAACTGTCCATTGTTTGGGGCAGTAAAATGTACATGACTGTTGATGAATATGATAACAAATGTCCACTTTTAGTCTTCTCTCTCTCTTTCCTTGTCCTGCAATACCATTTTTAAGGTGTTACTGGCCGAGTTACACAAGTCTTCTACTTTTGTTCACAAAGCGCCTTGCTATTTCAAATTTGTTGACCTTTCAAGAACTATGGGTCTGGAATAATTCCTCCAATGTTGCATTGTTTCAATGCCTATGCTAATATAATATCCAATCATGGTTGCAGGTCAACTATGCTATTGGAGCTCTTTATTATCTTTGCAACTCATCTAACAAGGAAGAGATTCTGAGGCCGGAAGTTATAGATGTCATCCAGAGATATGCTGCAGCAGAAGCAGTAAATGTAAGCTTCAGTAATCTGGCTAATGCATTCTTAGATAAACATGTCTCCGGCAATAATTGAGACAAGGATTACTTGACATTTTTTTAAGGAATAATATCTTAAATTTCTAGTTTCTTATCCCAAAAAAACGGTATATAGTTCAACAAGTCATTAGCTTCATGGTTCTTCAAGCCAATATCTGTAAGTTCTTTGTTTGACATAGTCCTAATCCACATTATTTTATTTTTTTTGATGTCTTAGTATTCCAGCTGATGCAAATTATTCTTGAACATTTGATTCACTTGTTTTGCGGAGCTTTCTTTGTGATATCACAACCAAACATGAAGCAAATACTAGTAGTAACAAAAGAAATTGCTGGAATGAAACGCAATAGATCCTTAGAATTAATTACAAAGGACTGCTGGACAACTATTCTGATGTTCAGTTTTTGTTTGGTTTTTGGTTTTGAAGGTTCCTTTTTCCTTAAAGAAAACACAAACAAACTGTGTTGTTTTTCTTTATTAATTATGTCATGAAACTGTGGGAACTGTTGTGATTCACTGATTTAGTGGCGGTGGTGATAGCAGCGTCAATGATTGTGTCGGTGGTCGTGGGGCAATAACTCCAGAATAATCTGAGTGATCCTCCCTGCTACGCACTCACTGTCTCCTGTTACTACAAATTTACTCTTATGGTTCCATGCTCTTAAATGCAATAAGGTCTTATTCTTCTCACATCATTTCAAGACACTCCATGATCCTCCATGCTCATTTCTTCATTTCTTTTTTCCTGAATATTACATGCTCCTCTCTAGTGCTACTGCAGCTTATCTAACTCTTCTCCAATTATAGTCTCAACCAATGCTTCTGCTGAATTCGTTATGATCAAATTAATGCTTTTGCTGCCAAATCCGCTACGTTTGCCATGTGTGTCACCTCCAAATCATAATCCTTTTCTAGCTTCTTTGCATTGCCTGATATACGAACTCTAGTATAGATAATGTTAGGATTAGCTAGTGCTTGATAAAGCTGGAAGGTAGGGCAGCATTTTCGGATGCAGTATTGGAAAGTCAACCGCCATTCTATATCGAAGCTGACAATGTTTTGGTAATGATGGCATGGAGCTTCAAGATGTTCTTGGATCCATCTGTCAGCTACTGCTCTTGAGCAAGTAACGGTGGTGCGAACTAGCCGGATGTGGATGGTGTGATCTTGTATGTTTTCTGGGTTTTACCCCGACCGTGAAGTTCTTCAATGGTTACTCCCATTTTTCATTATGGAATGAGAAATAGAGGAAATGGCTGAGGTTTTGTAAAAAATAAGTAATTGTCCATGAAAAAGAAAAGAGAATCAGGGGATTTCAGTAATGGTAGAAAAGATGTCACTAAGGACAATAAGACATGAAAATTGCAATAATAGACCTAAGGAAAGCAGATTCTGTTGGTGGAAAGTTGCAACAACAATAAAATCTTTAATTATTTAAGGAAAATTATTGAATTTCTCAATATTTTATTGTAACGAATGAAAGGGGGAATGAAGTCGAGTTAATACGATGAACTAAATGAATTCTGCATATGAACTTTGTACTGCGCGCATCCTTTAGATGAGCTATAAAAAGTCACATAATATAGGAGGGTATAGGAGGGAATGAAGAAATAAAAAAATGAATATAAAATAAGATACAAAACTAAAAGAGGATCGATTCTATTTTTATTGAAAGTGATTTTAACCTTTCGAGTCTATATGAAGTATTATTATATATATTATTTGATAGATGAGACACATTATGAATAAATTAAATAAAAAAGAAAGGGATTTTTTTAGAAATATCCTAAAAAAGACTTAAAATATCTTTTTTACTGTGAAGTTGAAATTTTATTTGAAAAGTATGGTGGTATATGTTTAGTGTATGTTTGGTACATAATTATTATTTATTAACTTGGTATATATAGTATTTAAAATTATTTTTTAGTATTCATTTTAATATTTTAATATGTTTTTGTATATAATAATATAAATATGGTATAACTAGAATTCAAAATTATTCTTTAGTATCCATTTTAAGTATTTGAATATATACTTAGTACATATTAGATATATAAAAATTGATATTTAAAATTATCTTTTAATATATGTTATATTTTTTATATCTATTTAATATATTTTAATATCTATTTAGTACATTTTTAATATAAATATGGTGATATCTAAAATTATTTTTTAATATCCATATATATATTTCCTTAAATTTTCTTACTATGTTATTGTATAACTTTTATATATCACATAAATACATTTTACATACAACTTTTGCACTATTAAAATAATAGTAAAATTCTTGCTTAACATAAAGTTCAATAAGAAAAAAAGGGATCCTGGACATTCTTCAAGAAAAGAAAAAACCACCTATATGAGCATCTCACCCTCTCTCCTTGCAGTGGAAAAGCTTGAATCAGTTTGTGCAGATGGGTCACTCATTTCTTGACCAGTGTAAGCAGAGAAAAAGTTGAACAGGGTATTGTTGTGCAGAAGAGATTAGAGTTGCTTTGTCGATCAACGAGTCTGACAATTTATCTACAAAGCGAATCATTGATATGAAAATGGCATCCATTGCTGCACTTAATGAAGTTGGTTCTTCTTATATCTTGTTTTTCAGACTCATCGAGTCATGGAAGAAGGATGGAGTTTTAATGTCTCTGATATGCAAATTTCAAATTCAATGAATGTATACTTGATAATCAAAACATGAGAGAGAGTCACACCGTCGGGCAACATTGTCCGTTTAAACACAAATTCCTGTCAGGCAATACGAGGAATAAAGAGACAAAAGATTCCTAACATATGGGGTGTCCAGGTGAAGAGATTGAATGGGTCCTAATAAGACAAGAAATTTATAGCTGGGACAATCTAACTGCAACAAAGGACAGTACCTTTTTGTCCGTTCTATTTTTTTTTTCTTTCTTTTTGTCCTTTTTTTTCAATTTTTATTTTTTTCTTTTATTTATTAGAAACTCAGCTAAACAAAAACAGTTAAGATTGTTATTAAGAAACGAATCAAATCACTTGAAAATTTAAAGAACACAATGAAATAACATTAAAGAATGATAGATAATCTGATTCAAGATCCAAAAACTCTAATACTAAATGTTAAAAGAACCTCTAAGAGTAGAACTAGCGAATTCTAATTCTTATGAACCTGTGAATCACTAACTTGAAAATCCAAAGATCAACTTGAAATCAAACCCTAAGATCATCTAATCAAATTGTAAGATGATCAAGAATTAGAACCTTAGGAAAACTAAGTCCTTTAAACTCCAATCTCAAAGTACGCCACAAGAATAGATCAACTCCTTAATAAGTAAGTTTGCATTCAAACAAAAACACAAAATACAAACAATTTTGGTTTGAAAGAAAGTAAAAACTTTAATTAATCATAATCTGAAAAAGGAATACAATTTGACATCTTTTAAAAACATATCCAAAGTTCTTAAAAAAATAGAACTCTTACTTAACTAATCTGATCTAATATGAGTTTCCTTGCAAGTTTAAAAAGACATGCTAGATAAATCCAATTCTTACTTTATATATACTAATTTTTTTTAATTTTTTGATTATTAGACTCGATAAAAATTTAATTAAAAGAATGCAACCGATGCAATAACTCAACTCACCAAATTTCTCACCTATTAATACAAAAAAATATCTCAATAAAAGACTAATACAAATACAATCCTTACTCGCTTTATTTTTATCTAATAAATTAAATACCTTTGTGCTACTTTTTAATCAATTTTGGTGACTGACCAAGTGAAGCATTCATTACTTGTCAGTACTAAAATTTCCTTAAATGTGAATTTAGAATGTGCTTATCATGTAGCTCCAATTTTAAGTAGACATATTAATACTTTTGTTTTTCTTTCACTTACAAAATCTCTTTTATGGGCAATTAAGGCTTAGTTTGGTATAACTTTTCTAAATTAGCTTTTCGTTTTTGATTTTTTTTGATTTTTTATTAGAACCTGATTTTTAGAATCTAACTTTTAGAAATCATTTCAAAACCCAGTTTCATCCAAAAGCAATTTTTAGAATTGCTAAAGAAAAAAAGTAAAACATTTAAAAAAATTATAATATTTATTAGAAAAGTTATGCCAAACGGGGCTTAAAAATTATAAAAAAAAAAAAAAGAAGAAGAAGAAGAAAGAAACAAAAATTGCTTTTAGCAAAAGCAAATGCTAAGAGTCAAAGAAACAGTAATTAGGTCTGTGTTTGTAGTGGCAGAAATTGGGCTTTTGAGTTTCTCGCGATTGGAGAAGCCCACATCCATATTCAAACTACGAAAACTAAAATATGAAAGCAAAAGGTTTCCAGAGTTTCGTTCTTTCTTATAAAAAATCAATTCTCTCTGCTTCTTCTTATATTGGAAGTTTTCAAATTCAATTCCATCTTTGACAAGTTTTCTCTTCTTCTTGTTTGCCATATTCTTATCTAAACCAGAAAGCAAAGAAGATTAGCTAAAGGGTTTTCACCTTCTCGTATTCTTTTTGTCAGCATGAAGAAGAAACTGGATACTCGTTTCCCTGCTGTAAGCTCTCTCTTTCTCTGTTTTTTTTTTTTTTTCTATATTAAAAGAAATGCTACCATGGTTGGTTGGTGCTTTTAACATATACCCTTTAGTGTCTGTTTCTTACTGGGTTTTGTTCATGCTGATAGAGTTCATTTTCTTTGCTTTTTCTTTTTGTATTGAGTTCGAATTGTATGCTGTGCGAGTATTAGTGGCAGTAGTGTTACTATTTCGCATATGTTATTAGAGCTTGTTTTTAACAATAATTTGGTTGATTTTCTTCAGTAATGGTGTGTTCGTTAAAGGAAAGGTTGTACTAAGTTGCTTGTAGGTGTTATATAACTCATTGGTTTAATTGTAATTGAGATGGAATCCTGATAAATGGATGAATATAACACATTGAAATAGTTGGCAGTGCAGAAGCTGAAAATCATTCAAAGCTTGTTCCTTTTTATAAAGCTTTTCTGGGTCATGAATGCAAGGACGACCCATGAGACGGATTAGAGTGCAACTGCTGCTGCCTTTGTTCTGTCGTGCTATGTAATGCCATTTAAGGAACAACATCTGTAAAGGGACTTAGGTTATATCCTTTTCATTAAATAGCAGCTTTTTAGATCCATATTTTATGTGGTGGCAAATGTTACATAAGGTTGAGGTTGTGGATGATGAGGAAGGGAGGGGTGTGCCTAAGATGATGTGGAGAGAAGTACTGTGAAAGGATTTAGTAGCCGCTAATCTTCCTGGAGATGTAGCTCAAAATCAACTAGAACGGAAAAAATGGATGCATGTAGACCACCCCAACTAATTTGGAATTGGACTTCAAGTCATTCTGGCCGGCTCACCTCTTTCATGCTGTTGGCTAATAAGTTCGCATTTACTCAGGATAAATGTAGTAAATATACTATTATTTTTTTTTGTTTTAAAAATAGGACTTACATATTGGTAATTTGTCTGTTTTCCTGTTTGAGGAAAGATGGTTTTAATGTTTTTGGTGGTCCTATTTAGTGCATCAAGATTTAATTTAGCAATGTCAAACTGAACTTGTTAATGCAGTTGTTATTTCCAATTTCTACCTTATATTTTGTTTTGATCTTTTTATTATTTAAGCTTTTGGAGTCTGATCATTTCCCACATCTTGCTATTTTGATTGTCAGGCTCGGATTAAGAAGATTATGCAAGCTGATGACGATGTAGGGAAAATTGCCCTGGCTGTGCCTCTTCTTGTTTGTGAGTATTTTTGTCATTCTCTTCATTCTTATACCTTTTCTTTGGTTGGAAGGAGTCATTGTATGATCCAATTGTGAAGGAGATTTTTCCATTTTTACCTTTCTGTTTATTTGTGTGCTTGCTTATTTTTGTTAATAATGGCATGTACAGCTAAAGCTTTGGAGCTATTCTTACAAGATCTATGTGATCGGACATATGCAATAACTTTGAGAAGGGGAGCCAAGACCTTGAATTCATTGCACCTGTAAGTGAATCTTTTAGCTGGTTTTGGCAGGATTATCAGGTTCTTGGTGCCAGTCTGGACATATGAGATTTCTCTCCCTCTATCTCTCTAGTGAGCTCACACACACACACGTGCCTGCAGGCGCATGCATGCATGCAGATGATCACACAAATACACACACGATCGCTGTTTGTGTATTTGTGTGATCATCTGCATGCATGCATGCATTAGGAGTTAATGATTTTGTCCTGGTTTCAGAAATCTATATACGCATTTTTTTTTTGTTTCTTATGTCTTCCTAATTTTAAAGCATAGATGTTATCTAACTTCTACCTTGAAATTTACAGGAAACAGTGTGTGCATACATTTAATATCTTTGATTTCCTGGGGGAGATTGTTGGTAAAGTTCCTGATTTAGGCGGTTCTGGAGCTGCTGGGGATGATTGCACTGTTGCCAAACGAAGGTTTGCAATGGAATCTAGTATCATCTTAGTTTGTTGAGAAACCTGCTAGGCTTCTTAATGATTAACAGGCATTGTTAATGCAATGCAGGAAAGTTGCTGATGATGAAGATAATGACAGTGATGCAGAATATAACAGGAGCATAATGGTAAGTTCTAGTAGTGAAATTTAGAAAGGGAAAAATTACTTTATGGGCTGGATGATTAAACATGTTTTCCATATTGTTCAATTATAATGTTCAGTGCAATTGGGTGTTCATTGATCATATCTTCTGCCTATTAACAATTTGATTAGTGTACATGTGCCAACATGTACATATTGATAAATAGTTGCATTAAACCTATATTTGAAATTTATATGGCAGCACGAGGTTACCCACACAAGTACCAGTGGCAGAGGCAGGGGCAGGGGCAGGGTCAGGGGCAGGAGCAGAGGCAGAGACTGCAGACGAGGTAGTAGAGCTACAAAGGGAGAGAGAGCTGCACAGCATGAGGAATTTGAAGATGAAGTAGACATTAGTCATGATGATGACAACCTTAGTCCAATCATTGAAAGACTTGATAATCTTGATGAGCCTGAAGACTTCAAAGGTGATATTCCAGCCAGTAAAAGTACACAAATGCCAATTCATGACTTCGACCTAAATGTAGACTTAGACGAGAATGGGGAGTCAAAAACACTGTTTTCTGCTGGCCCCATAAGTTCCTCAGCAAAATCTATTCCTGAAATGAAGCATGAGGAACTATCTAGCTGGTCACTTGCAGACAGTGAGAAGATGGATATTGATCCCATTCATCTTGCCTACTTAAATAGAAGAATAGATGAGGACGAGGAAGATTATGATGAAGAAGACTGAAGCACGATAAATGCCATGCTGTATACTGTTTATGTTCTCTAGGTTCTTAGTTCTGATATAGAATTGTAGATCTGAAGGTAGGATTGTTCAGGCTGATGAAAGGAAGTGTAAGGATCTGGTAGTAGGGCTGACAGGATTATTTTAGCCTTCAATGAATTGGAGATTCATTTTTTCTTTTCTCCAGAAACTTGTAATATATTTTCCGATAGCAGGAGCTAACAATAGTTAGAAAGATAATTGGCTTTGCTAATGATATGAAGATTAATCAAACCTTATGCTCCAAAATCTGTGTTTGAATGTTTGAGCTTGGGGCTGTAATCAAACCGAGCCGAACAGTAACAAGTTCAAGTTTGGTTTGTTTAATTCTGGCAGAGGCTCGAACTTGATTCGAGCTTTTATAATGGAACTCGAGCTCGGCTAGTTTGAAAGTAATTAGGTTCGCAAATAGTTCGAGTTCGGTTCGCAGCTAGCTCAGTTCGATGAATAGCTCGAACTTTGTTTGAATTTGATTCATTAAGTGTTTGTATAATGAGAAAAGCTCGAGTTTGAGCTTGTTTAGCATTTTTCAATAATTAAATTAATTAATAGCAACATCTAAAAACATAGCAAGGAATAACGAAAGTATTAAATTTAGTAAAAAGAATAAAAAAAGTTTAAATTTGCAATAAAAATATTTAACATCAGTGTTTAAAAACATAGCACATAATGTAAAAAAAATATTATTAAAATAATATGAATAATGAAAGTAAAGACCAACAATATATAAAAATTGTAAGAAAATTATACTAAACATATCATAAATATGTGTTAAATTAAAAAAGCATATAAATCAATCCCATAATTTTAATTTTTAGTGGTACTCACTTTTTAATAAATAATATTTATAAAATTTAAAATAAATTTTAAAATATAAAATAGTCGAAGTGTAATATAATAAAGTAGCTACAAGTTTTTCATAATAATATAGTAAGTTATGTAAATTACAGTATTGATTTATTTTAACTTAGTTTTAAATTTAATTACCATTTATAAATATAAATTTAAGTTCAATCCAGAATTTTAATTAAATTAAGATTTTCTTAAAGAAATTATATGATTCAACACCGATAGTCCACTCTATTGATTCCAAGATTCGAATTGGATAAATATGAAATATCTAAGAATTGAAGAGTATGGGATTAAAAAGAAAATACTTTGCGTTAAAGTAAGATATATATATAAGGTTTACAATAATGATAATACCACTGACTATATTCATTTAGACAATGTTTAATTTTTTTTTTCTATGCTAATGCCTGGTTAGTTATGATTTACTATATACTAATTCAGGTTTTAATAATAAATAATTTTTATTAAATTAGTGTAATTAGAAGATGCGTTTAGAATATTTTTACCATCGTAAAAATGTAATTAAATTTTATAATATACAATAATTAATAAATAAAATAAAAACTGTAATAATGAAGCAATTTTACTTTATCTAATTTAAAAAGTAGTCAATTTATTAAATTGTTATAGAATATATTTATTTATCATTTATTATTTTTATTATAGTTCTTACTAATAATAATAGCTACAATTTAAATGTTGTATTATTATTATTATTATTTTATTGTTATTATTATTTTGAATTCGAGCTCGAGCCTATAAATGAGCTTGCTCACGAGTCTGCTTGTCGAGCTTATAAACGAGTATGTTCATGAACTTTATAAACAAGTCAAATTGCGAACCTATTCGTGAGCTTTATAAACGAACCGAGCTCGAGCTCACGAGCCTATTCGCGAGCCAGTAAACAAATAGGTTTGCGAGCTGACGAATCAAATTCTGTCAAGTTCGAGCTCGGCTCATTTAAATTAATGAACGACCTCGAACAAGCTTTTTATCAATACAAGTTTTGAATAGCTCGCGAGACGTTTGGTTTATTTACAGCCTTATTTGAGTTGCTATCAATTGCTGCATATTTCCTCTGAAATTTGATGGCTGATTTTGGCAATTTATATAAGT
The DNA here is from genome assembly GCF_019578655.1 of Ricinus communis. Taxonomy (NCBI): domain Eukaryota; kingdom Viridiplantae; phylum Streptophyta; class Magnoliopsida; order Malpighiales; family Euphorbiaceae; genus Ricinus; species Ricinus communis. The sequence goes on along the minus strand of NC_063256.1, from coordinate 34,802,498 downwards.
CAGTTCAGTCATGAGAAGGGTTCTGTGATGCTTTTCTTTAATGGACTACAAAGATTTGAGTTTCAATAGAAAAACAAAGAAAGAAAAAGAAGCAGCATAATAACTTCCAAATAATATTTTTGTAACTGAATAGAATTGTTTTGGTAATAAACCATGTATTTACCCTGCTTGCAATGTCTGCCTAATAGATTATGTTCTGTAATAGGTTAGTTGTTTGGTGTTTAAAAATATTTTAGAATTATGAGAGAAGAGAAGAAAGAAAAGAGAAAATAAACAGAAGACTATTCTTTTTATATACTTGCATAAAACATGTGGCTTTTTTATTTTTTTTAGTTATCTTTTACTAATTAAGCTAACCATAGACAACTCATAGTTACAAAATAGATCTATTCCCAATATTAGACTCAAATACATCAACACTCCACCTTGAGATTGATATTGGACATATCAAGCTCATGCTTGAGAAAAGAAATTATATTCCTTGAAAGAGATCTTTGTCATCAGATCAGCAACTTGCATATCTAAAGAACATAATTCCATCTTGATCTGCAAATTTTCCTCAGCCTCACGAATAACATGAAACTTCACATTGATATGCTTTGTTCTTCCATGCTGAACTGGATTTTCAGCAATACCAGTAGCTGACTTATTGTGACACAAAACAATAGTAGCACTTTCTTGCTCAAACCAAGATCAGAAAGCAAATTTCTCAACCAAATTGCTTGGTTTGCAGCAGCAATATATTCTACTTCTGCAGTTGACTGGGCCACAACTTGTTGATTCTTTAAACTCTAACAGATTGCACCTGAGCCAAGGTTAAAAACAAACCCATATGTACTTTTTGTGTCATCCAAACTCCCTGTCCATTCACCATCAGAATACCTGTAAAAGTAGAAAATAAATATGAAATTATTGTTATTTTTCTATTGATCATGGAAGTAGAAGGAAATAGTAAGCAGTGAAGATTTAGATCTAAGTTCATGGCGTTGTAACCAGATTCACGCTTTCAGCAGCCTGTGGGAGCTTTAAATGCTCTTGCAGAATCTGTTTTCCAGCCTATAAACTTATAGATCTGAAAATAAATTTGAACAGAAACAATCAGCAAGTTTCTGATGTGCAGGATCCTCTTACGAGGCAAGCACAGAATATACGCTTGATGATGGGGAAAGAAGAAGAAGATAGATAAAGAAGATAAACTTTGAATTGCTTTATTAATAATAACAGACTTTGAACATGAACATATAAACAACTTTGAAAGCTTTAAATAAACATACAACTTTGTAAAACTTTGAAACAAGAAGAATATAGACTTACAAGAGGAGTTACAAGATTTCTCTCTCTCTTACTCACTCTTTTCACTCTAATTTCTTCTGTGAGAACTAGATAACAAAAGAGCTTCTCTTTCTAGAATTCTTTCTTCTCTCTTCTAAGTTCTGAGGGATGAAGAAGGAGGACTCCTCTATATATAGAGGTCTTGGAGCTTTGGATACTTGTCACGGGCTTTGGATGCTTTGCTTAGTGGAGTAGAAATGATTCCACTTGTCTTTGGAGTCTTGTGGAGATGCTTCACATGCTTTGGAGTCTTTTGATAATGCCAACCGTCTTTTGAGAAAGTTGTCGGCCATGCTTTGAAGGAATATTTTACTTTTTTGACTTTTCTTTTTCTTTTGTCTTTTGTCTTTTTCTTTTCTTTTCTTTTCTTTTTCTTTTTCTTTTTTCTTTTTCTTTTCTTTTTCTGGGCTTTAGTGTGGGCTTTTTGGCCCAACACAAATAACCTTGGGCTACCATTTCTGGTTTTCAACCCATGGGCTTTTAAAGAAGGAGATAATATTTATGAGACTTTGAGTATCCCATAACAATCGTCTCCCGCTGGATCATCCAAATCGAATGCAGCAGTACTAGCATTGGAAGAGGATAATGATGAGGCTTTGGATTTGCCTTTAGAAGAAGCTGTCTCAGACAACTGTTTTATAAGTTGTAAGAAATCTTCTTCGGTTTGGGCTGCAGCAAGCTTTGGAAGGAGAAAAGACTTCTGTGCCAAGAACATTGTTTGTTCTTTAGGAGGAGGCAATAAGCTATGTTTGGTCAAGAAGTTTTGAACGGCTTTTAGGGACAGTTTGTCTTGGTGGTTGAATTTATCCCACCATTTTACTTTGAATCGACGGATAAGTGTAATCTCACCATCTATAAGCAGATTGAGTAGAATCACTCCTAGTGATGACAATATCATCCATATATACCACTAACAGAATGATGCTAGATTCTGAGTGTTTACAGAAAACTGAGTGATCAGATTTGCATTTTCTCATCCCAAATGTCTTAACAGCTTCACTGAATTTTCCAAACCAAGCTCGCAGGCTTTGTTTCAACCCATATAATGATTTGTGAAGATGACATACCTTCCCAAACTCCCCTTGAGCAACAAATCTAGGTGGTTGCTCCATGTAAACTTCTTCCTTAAGATCACAATGAAGAAAAATATTTTTGATGTCCAGTAGATGTAATGGCCAGTCATGTGTAGCGGCCAGAGAGATGATAATCCGAACAGATGCCATTTTAGCAACAAGAGAGAAAGTGTCAGAATAATCCACTCCATAAGTCTGAGCACAGCCTTTTGCTATTAAGCGGGCTTTGAGGCGAGCCACTGACCCATATGGATTCACTTTGATGGTAAATACCCATTTACATCCGATCGCCTTTTTGCCTGCAGATAAATCAACCAAGTGCCAAGCACCATTTGCATCTAATGCATTCATCTCTTCTATCATGGCGTAGCGCCAACTAGAGTGACTTCATGCACTGTTTTGGGAATAATGATGGAATCGATAGAGGCAATAAAAGAATAGGAAGAAAGTGAGAAATGATCATAAGTTACAAAGGAAGAAATGGGGTAAGTGCACTGATGCTTACCTTTCCGAATGGCAATAGGAAGGTCCAAGTCGGGAGAAGGATCTGATGATGAAGAAGCCATAGGTATAGGACATGAATCGCTGGAAACCGGCCTTCTGGAATAGACATGGTGAATAGGTGGTCGCTGAATTTGTGGTGGATTGGAGTCCGCAGCTACTATGCTAGTAGTCGTATAAATCAACCAATCATCATCCTCAGCTTGTTCTGAAGAAAGAGATATAGAGAAAAACCGAGTGCTTTCAAAAAAGTAACATCAGTAGATACCAAGTATTGATTAAGATCAGGACAATAACAACGATATCCCTTCTGAAGACGAGAATAACCAAGAAAGACACATTTAAGAGACTTAGGATCTAATTTTGTAACATGAGAACAAACATCTCTGACAAAACATGTACACCCAAAGATTCGTGATTCGATAGGAAATAAAGATTTATTAGGAAACAGAATACTATAAGGAGGCTTACCATGAAGGACAGAAGATGGTATACGACTGATTAAGAAACAATCGGTTGAAACCGCATCAGCCCAGAATGATTTAGGAACTTGCGTATGAAATAGAAGAGCTCTAGCTGTTTTAAGGAGGTGCCTATTTTTCCTTTCAGCTACACCATTCTGAGAAGGTGTATCAACACAAGAAGCTTGATGAAGAATACCATTTTGAGTCATGTAAGTTTGAAAAGAGTGGGATAAGTATTCTTTTGCATTGTCACTTCTTAAGTTAAGCACATAAAGTTTAAATTGTGTTTTAATTTCAGCAGAAAAATTAAAAAAATGTGAAAATAACTTAGAATGATTTTTTATTAAATAAAGCCAAGTAACAGGAGAATAATCGTCTATAAAAGTGATAAAATAACGAAATCCAGTTTTAGACACTACAGAACAAGGACCTCAAATGTCAGAATGAACTAACTTAAAAGGACTACAAGCCCGTTTATTGACTCTTGGACCTGAAAACACACAATGATGTTTGGCAAACTGACAAAACTCACAATTTAAAGTAGGTATACTAGAAAATTAAGGATATAACTACTTAAGTAGCGGAAGTGATAGATGACCCAATCGGTAGTGAATATCGAATGGATTGAGGGCACTGGAACATGCAATGGGTTTAGGCACCTGAGTGTCCAATATGTATAGTCCTCCTGACTCATGTCCTCTACCAATAGTCTTCTTCGTCATAAGATCCTGAAATGACAGTAGTCAGGAAAAAATAAGATTGAACGGGTTGTCGAAGCCCTTCAAAATAAATTACTGATTTTTCTAAACTAACTTGTAGAAATAGTGAAACCAGGTCGAATCCCACGGGAACCAATGTGGATAGTTTCTCAAAGTAAAATAAAAATGGGGGGATCTTGAATGTTTGAATCAAAGTTATAAATAGATAGAAAATTCTTAAATATCATTCTGAATATTAAAGTAAATAAAAATCAATCTTAACAAATTTCCAATTCAAGAGTGCTAATTCCATCCAATTGTTATCATGATCATAGGCTAAAATATCAATTCTTCTATTCAAGTATTTAGTCTACTTATTCGAAAAAGCCGTAATAAGTGTAATTCTTCTAATATAATTGACTCAAACCCAACATCCAAGTCAAAACTCACCATTAGTCAACTGGGCACGATAGCATTCCATATCAACTTAATGATAGCATTAAGAATAATGAGAATGACTAAACCAACATTAATTAATTGAGATAACTGCGATTGAATTAACCTTGTTCCTTTATTTCCCTAGAGCCTATCATGCAAGCTATGTAATTTGAATAAGCTGCAATCACATACATATGAGCCATCTCCTTGCTACTTGTGTCAATCGTTCATGATAATTACGGATCACAAGCTCAAAGTTTATCAATAGAAAAATCAATATCAAAGTTGAGTCGTCAGTTTAATCAATATCAAAAATTCATAAATAATAAAAACAAGAAATAAAGAATACTTAAATTAAAGAAGAATTCTATTAAGCACAAAGTCTCACAAAATCGCAATTGAAATTTATTCACTATTGAATTAGAAACTACAAACTTAGCCACTCATGGTGGAGTAAGAATTCACAAGAAAAGAGTTGTAGAGAATAGAAGAAGAATAAGAATATCAAGTATCCAGCCCTCCTTTACTTGGTAGAACTAGCCTCCTTATATAGAAAGTTAAACCTAAACCCTAATAAGAGAATCCTTATTAAAAAGAAATAAACTTCCTATATATGATCTTATCCCTATAAGAAAGGATGAGATAAAGAGTAATCTAAACAAATTAAAATCCTAAATACATGGGAGAAAGTTCTCTTTATCCAACACCTCCAAAAAGAGAGGAAATTATATAAAAGTGGGTCCACCACGAATTTATCTTGAAAAATTCGAAGCTCTCTTTTGCAGGTTCCAGCAGCTCACGGATTGTAAAGCGTGGTCACGCCTTATTGAAAATGATCTTCTGCCCAAATTCTTGCTCTTCCTTCAAAAGACTTGGTTTTTGACAAGTGATACTTTAAAACATGTCTTTTGGCTGAATTTCACTAAATCCTTGATATTTCACCATCTAGATCAGAATAGACACAATTTCCATAACTAAGCACATTATCTAATCAAAATGTAAGGAAATTAAACACAATAAGTATAACTATTTATGACCTATCAAATTCCTCCACACCTAATTTATGCTTGTCCTCAAGTATACCTCAATTCAACATACCAATTCTCCTCTGTACAACCTTTTTATCTCTTTTAATCTCCACAAATACCAAATAAGTTAAACATACATCAATGAGTTGAATAATAATGACAATCAAGAGAGTAGTACTCATAGGATAGATTTTGTAAAAAGAACAAGTATCTCACTAATTCATCAAAATCAAAGCAACGAGACTTAACACCCTAACATGGTTTCACTCAATACTCTCAAAGTGTTTAGGGTGCATTTACTCTCAGAATCAAAACATAGCATGTTATTACCATAGACTTACTAATGAATCAAGTCTTCACCACTACACATGAATTAGATGCAAAAATCAAAGGGACTTTACAAGGGTTATAATGTGGCTTAGGAAAGGGTATGATAAAAGAAAAAATTAAAGTGTTTCACAATCAAGACAAAAAGGTTAGTTACCTGCATGATAACTATGCCACATAACCATAAAACACACTACAAAAACTTTGAGATTTATTCCCACATCTTATATTAGCACTAAAAACTTTGGAGAAATAACATGTAATAATTCAATTCAATATATTTGATGAATACTTCTCCAATTATCCTCTTTCATGAAAGGAATAAATATCAACTTTCTTTCTCTCCCTTTCTTCCTTTTCTTTCCCTCTTCTTTTTTTTTTCTTTTTTTTTATTTTATCTCTTTTTTTTTCTATTTCATTTGTACCATGCAACACTTCCTTCTTGTCTTGACAAGGGTAGAAAAATAGAGGTAGCAAACGAAAGGTCTTGGATTAAACATGTGTTAAAAACAAGAAAAAAGAAAATGAAAAATAGGTTCAAAGTGGCTAACTAAAAGGAAAATCAATAGGGTAGGTATTTTAAGAGTCTAAGAATATGTTAATCCTAATTGCCCTTTTCATATTAAAGCATCAATCCAAAGATGTATTCTCAACGTGCATTTACAAGCAAGTTCTAGAATAATCATACTAAGTTTGATAACACAAAAAAAAATTAGAGCAAAATATAATGAATTGCTCTTTGGCTTAAAAGCTCACTTGAATGTTCAAATTTGTATCAAGTCTTGCGCATTTTTCAATCAATAAACTAAAGAGATATCATAAGATAATTTTAAAGAAATAATAATCATGCTTATCTCTTTCACGCATTAAAACTCAAACAAAAAATGTATATCTAACTTACATGGTATTCTAGGTTGTCAAAACAAAACTCAAGGTTGCAAAAGAAGAATTAGCACATATGAATTAAAGCATATCTAATTATAAGCATAAAAAAAAAAATATTTTCAAAAAGAAAAGGAAATAATGTAATTATCATATTCCTCCCCCACACCTAAACTATACATTGTCCTCAATGTATCAAAAAGAAAATGGCTCACAAAAGAAATGAAAAGAAATATGAAACTCCCCTGATTTGCGAGCAACACGGACTGAATAGTCAATGGTGATGGTGGGAAAGGAGATAGAACCGCTCAGTGAAAATATGAAGTTTTGGTGATGGCTGCTGCAAAAGAAAATAAAACGTTGGTGGCTGCTGTAAAATAAAACTTTCTTTCTTCTTCTTCTTTTTTTTTTTTTTGATTCCATAATAATTAAATAAATAAATAAAATAAAAAAATAAAGAAAATGAAGTAGAGAAGTCAAAATGAATCAGAAGATATTTTGAAACAAGGCGAGGTCACGCCTTATAAGAAACGAGCTTCTGTAAAAAAAATGAACTTCAAAACAAAACAGAAGGTGTTTTGAAACAAGACGTGGTCACGCGTTATAAAAAATGAGCTTTTGTAATTTTAAGTGCAGTTTTCAAAACAGAAGATGTTTTGAAACAAGGCGTGGTCACACCTTATAAGAAACGAGCTTCTGTAACTTGAAGTACAGTTTTATATTTTTTATTATTTATTTATTTATTTTCTTAAACAAAAATAAAAGATGTTTGGAAACAAGGCGTGGTTACGCCTTATAAGAAACGAGCTTCTGTAAGATTAACATTAGTTTTTAAAACAAAACAGAAGATGTTTGGAAATAAGGCGTGGTCACGCCTTATAAGAAACGAGCTTCTATAAAAAAAATTCAATTAATGCTTCTAGGAGAGCTGTAAAAGGCGTAGTCACGCCTTATCGAAATCAGTCTTCTGCCAGAAAAAAATTGAACTTCTTCATTAAAAAAAAATATTAGAAAATAAAATAAATTAAGTGAAAGAAAATAAAAAGTATAAATAAAAATAAAGAAAGCATTTGGGTTACCTCCCAATAGCGCAATTGTTTAACTTCGTTATGCTCGACGGAATGATGAAATATTTGAGTCATCCAAATAAGTGGAATGATTCAAAGGAAAACTAATGAGACATGGAGCAATTTCACCCTCATGGAAGATTTTCAATCTATGACCATTCACTTTGAAAATTTTATTCGAATCCAAGCTTTTAATTTCCACTGCACCATAGGGAAACACATTAGTAACAACAAATGGACCGATCCATCAAGAACGAAACTTATCAGGCATAAGCTTCAATCGAGAATTATATAATAATACTTTTTGACCAATCTCATAACCAATTCCTTCTAAATTAGATTGTGTATCTAATTCTTGCTCATTCGCTAACACTTCTTTTTGCAAATACTTCCTGCACAATTGGATCAATTACATCAATATGGCAAAGAGAATGTACATTATTAGGATATTTCATTGCATCGAAAATATTAAATTTAACAATCTCTCCATCAAACTCTACGGAGAGAGTACCCTCATCTACATTAATCTTTGTCTTAGCAATTTTCATGAATGGTCGTCCTAATAAAATCGAAGTTGATTTTGATGAGGAATTACCATCCATTTCTAAAATGTAAAATTCGACAGGAAATATGAGCTCATTAACCTGCACCAAAACATCTTCAACAACTCCAAGGGGATGAATATAAGAATGATAAGCTAATTGAATCACTACACCAGCTTTTTGAAAGTCATTTAGTTTCAAATCTTGATAAATAGAAAATGGCATGACATTAATGGAAGCTCCCAAATCTAACATGGCACACTTAATTTTCGTATTACCAATAACACAAGGTAATGAAAACATACCTGGATTTTTGTATTTTTTCTGGCATATTCTTTTGCAAGATAGCCGATACATCTTACTTACCACCAATTTCTCCTTTTCCTTCATCCTTCTTTTGTTTGTGCACAATTTCTTCAAGAACTTTGCATATTTAGGAATTTGCTTGATAGCATCCAATAATAGGATATTTATCTCCATCTTTCTAAATATATCCAAGATCTCATTTTCTTGCTCATCTTCTTTTGGTTTAGCTAATCTGCTAGGAAAAGGAGGTAATGGAGTGTGAGATGAAAGAGATAGAGGAGGATCGAATTTTATCCCATATGATGCTTTAGAGGAAGCTTCTTCTTCCTTCTTCTTGCTCGGTTTACTTTCCTTAAGTGGAATCGACCTTGAAGGAATCTCCTTTCCACTTCTTAAAAAAATTGCACTAACATTCTCCTTTGGATTTATCTCTGATTGTGAAGGTAGTTTTCCAGATTGATTAATTTGATTGCCTCAATTCTGAATGCTTGACCTTGTTTCCTGTTGAAATTGAAGAGGTTAGCAAGATTTTTAACAATATCTTCCAAAGACATACCTGAATTTGAAGCTTGAGGTTTTTGGAGAACTTGAGGTGGTCTAATGAAATTCTGGAAAGGATAATTTTGTTGTCCTCCTTGGTTTCCATAGCTCAAATTCAAGTGATCTCTCCATCCAGGATTATAATGATTAGAAAAAGGGTCATACTTCCTTTGAGGTTGACCAGTAAATCCGCCTAGAGCATTAGCCTCTTGCATCAAGCCCTGTTGCAATGTTGGGCACATATCGGTGGGATGTCCTTGAACTGAGCATATTCCACAAACTTTTTCCATTTACAATTGCCCTACAACCATTTGACGAACCAAAGGAGTTAAATCAGAAATTTGATTTTCAAGATTTTTAGTGCTTACCTCATTAACTCGCCTTGTAGCTCCATCAGCTCTTGTACCAAATTGTTGAGAATTTTCAGCCATGTTTGAAATCAATTGCTTGGCTTCTTCAAGTGTTTTGTCTATCAAAGCTCCACCACTTGCTGCATCAATCATACTCCTATCCATTAGCAATAATCCTTCATAGAAGTATTGGATTAAGAGTTGCTGAAAAATTTGATGATAGGGGTAGCTAGCACACAGTTGCTTGAACCTTTCCCAATACTCATACAATGTTTTCTCCAGTGAACTGTGTTATGCCACAAATTTCTTTTCTGATGTTGGCAGCTATTGTTGCAGGGAAGAACTTATCTAAAAACAATCTTTTTATCTCATTCCATGTTGTTATTGAACCGGAGGGCAGATAATAGAGCCAATCTTTTGCTTTATTTTCAAAGAAAAGGGAAAAGCTCTAAGATTTATTTGTTCTTCGATCACACCATGTGGCTTCATTCCGGAGCATATAATATGAAATTCTTTCAAGTGTTTATGAGGATCTTCACTTGGACATCCATGAAAAGAAGGGAGTAAGTGAATTAAGCCAGATTTTAATTCAAAATTAACTGCAATATTTGAAAATGTAATGCATAAAGGTTGTTGATTCAAATCCGGCGCGACTAGCTCTTTGAGAGCTCTGTTCGCCATATTTTCTGCAACTTCTTGAAAAATAGATGTGTCACCAATAGCCAAATCTATCTCCAATTCCTCTATGAGACAACTTTTTCTTTGCCTAGTCTCCTTTCTTAATCGACGCGCTGTCTTCTCAATTTCAGGATTATACTGCAAATCAATAGCCTGAGAAGAACAAGTCATAAACAAATAAATTAAACAATGAGAAACTAAAATAAGTTCCTCGGCAACGGCGCCAAACTTGAACGGGTTGTTGAAGCCTTTCAAAATAAATTACTGATTTTCCTAAACTAACTTGTAGAAATAGTAAAACCAGGTCGAATCTCAAAGGAACCAATGTGGATAGTTTCTCAAAGTAAAATAAAAATGGGGGGATCTTGAATGTTTGAATTAAAATTATAAATAAACAGAAAATAATGAAGGCTGAATATTAAAGTAAATTAAAATTAATCTTAACAAATTTCTAATTCAAGAGTGCTAATTCCATCAAATTATAATCATGATCATAGGCTAAAATATCAATTCTTCTATTCAAGTACTTAGTCTACTTATTCGAAAAAGCCGTAATAAGTGTAATTATCCTAATATAATTGACTCAAACCCAACATCCAAATCAAAACTCACCATTAGTCAACTGGGTACAATAGCATTCCATATCAACTTAATGATAGCGTTAAGAATAATGAGAATGACTAAACCAACATTAATTAATTGAGATAACTGCAATTGAATTAATCTTGTTCCTTTATTTCCCTAGAGCCTATCATGCAAGCTATGTAATTCGAATAAGCTACAATCACACACACATGAGCCAGCTCCTTGCTATTTGTGTCAATCGTTCATGACAATTACGGATCATAAACTCAAAGTTTAGCAACAGAAAAATCAATATCAAAGTTGAGTTGTCAGTTTAATCAATATCAAAAACTCATAAATAATAAAAACAAGAAATAAAGAATACTTGAATTAAAGAAGAATTCTGTTAAGCACAAAGCCTCACAAAATCACAATTGGAATTTATTTACTCTTGAATTAGAAACTAAAAACTTAGTCACTCATGGTGGAGTAAGAATTCATAAGAAAAGAGTTATAGAGACTAGAAGAAGAATAAGAATATCAAGTATCGAGTACTCCTTTACTTGGTAGAACTAGCATCTTTATATAGAAAGTTAAACCTAAACCCTAATAAGAGAATCCTTATTAAAAAGAAATAAACTTCCTATATATGATCTTATCCCTATAAGGAAGGATGAGATAAAGAGTAATATAAACAAATTAAAATCCTAAATAAATGGGAGAAAGTTCTCTTTATCCAGCACCTCCAAAAAGAGAGGAAATTATATAAAAGTGGGTCCACCACGAATTTATCTTGGAAAATTTTAAGCTATCTTCTGCAGGTTCCAGTAGCTCACGGATTGTAAAGCATGGTCACGCCTTATTGAAAATGATCTTCTGCCCAAATTTTTGCTCTTCCTTCAAAAAACTTGGTTTTTGACAAGTGATGCTTTAAAACATGTCTTTTGGCTGTTCTTGATATTTCACCATCTAGATCAGAATAAACACAATTTACATAACTAAGCACATTATCCAATCAAAATGTAAGGGAATTAAACACAATAAGTATAACTATTTATGACCTATCAGAGATACAACAATTTAATGCTTTAGTAAGTTTGCTAACATAGATTAAGTTGAAGGAAAATTGTAAAAGATGTAAGACAGATGATAAAGAAAAGGATGAAGTTGCATTAATAATGCCTGAGCTAATAACACGTGAGGGCGATCCATCTGCTAAATTAACAGTGCTAGAAGAGGAATGTGGTTGAAAAGAGGAAAATAGATTGGGGTTACCTGTCATACAATCTGTAGCACGAGAATCAATGATCCATTTTGATGAAGAGGAAAGAAGACATTGACTTGGATTACCTGAGTCGATAATAGCAATGATAGGCTGCGAGGAGGACCTTAATGTCTCTTAATATCTTAAGAATTTAGCATATTCATCTGCAGAAACCATGATTGTCTTATGAGTTGGTTGAGGAGAAGGAGTTGTAGTAGCTGCAATATGCGCAGACGGATTTCTTTGAAGCCTCATGACAATAGTAGCAGACAACTCCCCCTTGTTCTGGAACCCAATTACTTGAACTTTCCCCTTTATTAATGTTCCTATTGAAACGCCCAGAATCAATATTTCGACTGATGAGGGCATTAGTCGGCTGAGATGGAGCAACTGATGGGGTTGATTCATTGCGAACAACCCTACTAGAAGTCTCCTGCAACGTTGGAATTTGGGGATTGGAAAGAATTTGAGATTTTACCGACTCAAATTCAGGACGGAGACCAGCAAGAAAACTCATTACAGCTATTTGTTCTCGTTGAGCCTGTTGGACTGTCACGTCAGGACTAAAGGGCAATAAAACATTAAGCTCCTCATAAGTACGCTTAAAGTTCATAAAATAAGCAGTGAGAGATTGATCTTGCTGTTTAGTATGATGAAAGCTCTGGCACACATCATAAATATGAGAGATATTGCCTTTACCCGAATACATAAAATCCAAATAATCCATTAATTCCTTAACATACTCACAGTGATCAATGAAAGGAAGTATTTCACCGTCAATTAAGTTCCTCAGCTGTAAGAATATGCGGGCATCATCGTTAACCAAGCTTCCTTGGTATTGTCATTCGGAGGAGTATCTGTTAGGTGATAAGCCTTGTTGATGCTTCGTAAATACACACTTATATTCTTGCTCCATCAACAAAAATTGAACCAATTTAATTTTTAATCCGTAATTTTGTCATTGCCAGAATGATACCAGTAGTGACAGAAACTGATTTGGTACCACTCATGATTACACCAGTAGGTAGCAGAGAACAAAATGGATAATAGCAATGTCTAAATAACAAAAACACAGGCAACAAAGCAAGAAACACCACAAGAATCTCACAGTACTGCTCACTAGGGCAGAAAATTATTTTTAACAAATGATTGCTCACTTGCGCAATTTGAAGTAAAGGAGGATCGGATAATCAGATTAGGTTATGATACCATGTAAAAGTAGAAAATAAATATGAAATTTTTATTATTTTTCTATTGATCATGGAAGTATATATATATAATTGGAGAAGTTTTTATTCTAGAATATTCTAATCTCTAGAATTATCTCTAATTAATTACACTTTATCTTCTATTAATTACTCCATATTCTATAATATTCTAGATTATTCTACAACAATACTCAATTAACTTCACACTTCCTATCTTGAAATATTTCAGCCCTTCACTACTTGTGCCTTTCACATACCTAAGAACCTCTTAGCAACTCCCAAATGCACATCTATAGGTGAACTCATAAACTTTGATAACAATGTTGCAGGGAACATTAAATCAGGTCATGTTGCAATCAAGTAAAATAAGCTTCCAACTATGCTTCTGAATATAGAAGGATCACAAAGTTTCTTACCATCATTCTTCGACGACTGCAAGTTTAAAGGCAATGGTGAATCAATTCCCTTGCAAGATTCCAGCTTAAATTTCCTTAGAACATCTAAGGCATACTTATATTGTGAAATGAAGATACCAACCTTGCTTTGATTAATTTCCAACCCAAGAAAGTAGCTCATCAGCTAAGATTAGACATCTCAAATTCTTTTTGCGTATTTAATTTGAATTCTGATATAGCTTTTTCATTGCTCCCCATCACCAAAAAATCATCAACATAAAGAGAAACAACAAGCAAAGCAACACTCTTATCTTTCTTAAGATACAAAGTAACTTCATTAATGCTCCTCTGAAAACTCAATTTCTGCAAATAAGAATCAATTCTGCAATACCAGGCCCTTGGTGCCTGTTTTAGGCCATAAAGAGCCTTCTTAAGCTTGTACACTTGATGTTCCTTTTCAACAACCACAAAACCTTCAGGTTGACAGACATAGATATCTTCTTCAAGCTCTCCATTTAAGAAAGCTGATTTCACATCCAAATGAAACACATTCCAACCCAATTGACCTGCAATAATAATGAGCAATATGATGGTATCATGTCTAGCAACAGGTGTAAATGTGTCACCATAGTCAACTCTACCTATCTGTGCATACCCCTTCACAATCAACCTAGCCTTATGCTTGAACATAGTGCCATCAGAATTGAACTTGGTCCTAAATACTCATTTCACACCTATATCATGCTTGTCACCAAGTAGATCAGTCAAGAATCAATTATCAATTTTCTCAATTGCAGAAATTTCTGCCTTCATTGCATCAATCCATTCAGGTACCTTTGCGGCTTCATTAAAACTTGTTGGTTCAGCAAAGACAAAATTGCACCTCTCATACACACTTGCTAAGGATTTAGTTTTCATAACCTCAGCATCAGTTATATCACCTACACCAAATTCATCACTAGCCACTTCAATCTCAGAATCATCAGTTATAACAGCCTCTTTAAGCATTAGTCCACTACCATGCTTCTGGACATCATTCTTCTCCCAACTCTAATAAGAATCTTCATAAAAAATGACATTTCTACTTACCACAATTCTCTTGCTGTTCAAATTAAAGACTCTGTACCCCTTGGATTGAGAAGAATAACCAACAAAGATTCCTTTCCAAGTCTTTTCATCTAACTTGGTTCTCATATTGGCAGGTATATGATTGAAACAAACTGAACTAAACACTCTAAGGTGTTTCACAGAAGGCTAATCCCCAAACCATGCTTTAAGAGGAGTTTTCCCATCCACAGCCTTTGTTGCTAACCTGTTCAACAGATACACAGATGTAGCTACAGCTTCTACCCAGAATGTATGCAGAAGATATTTTTCAAATAACATACATCTTGACATCTCCAAAACAGTTCTATTTCTCTTTTCACACACTCCATTCTATTGAGGAGTGTAAGGAACTATGAGTTGATAATGAATTCCAGAGTCTTTACAAAAATCATTGAATTCCTTGGACACGTATTCTCTACCATTATATGTTTTTATAACCTTCAGCTTATAAATTTCTTGAGTTTTTTAAATGTTGATAATACATTCAACTTAGATTTCAAGAAATATACCCAACACATTCTTGTTAAGTCATTTATAAATAATATAAAATATTTGCTACCATTCATAGAAGAAGTTTGCATTGGACCACACAAATCAGAGTGAATTAACTCTAACTTCATAGTTACTCTCTTCACACCATCATGAGAAAATGACAACCTATGTGACTTTCCAAGTTGACAACTATCATATTTATCATCATACACATTCAGTTCAGGCAAATCTGTCATAAAACCATTTGACTGCATATACTTCAAAGTTCTAAGATTAAAATGCCCCATCCTTTTATACTAAAGAGGAGTGACATTAGCCTTAGCAATGCACACATGTTCATAATCAACATCAAGCTTCAAAAAGAAGCTATTGTTTTTCATTTTTAAAGCAGCAAACTTAGAACCACAAACATCAAATACGTTGCAGACATCACTCTTAAACTGAACACTGAAACCATTTTTAATCATTTGAGGAATACTCGAAAGACTTTGATCTAAATCAGGAATAAAAAGAAATTATGGATTGTTCTTTTACCTTGTAAAGTGTTCACTGAAATTGAACTTTTGCCTTGAACCTGAACCGTAGCACCATTTCCCAACTTCACATTTGTCTTAAAAAAGACTTATCAAGTGAATTAAAGTATGCAGCCACAAGTGTCATATGACTGGTACACCCACTATCCACAAGCCAAATGGAGTTATGAAATGATTCAGCATCTTAAGAAACATAAACAAATGTGTTCTCTTCAGTTGCATTCACTTGCTGTTGAGCTTGCTTCTTCTTAGCCCAACAAAATTTTTCAGTGTGTCCAGCCTTCTTGTAAAAAGTACATTGAAATTTAGACTTTTCTTTGTCCTTGAAACGATAATCTTTTTCAGCATGATTTGTACTCTTACAAATAGGACATGGTGGAAACTTTCCATTGTGACCACTGGTGGAAGAATCAATAGCTTTGCTTTTGTTTGAGCTCTCAAATTTCTTTCCAGAGCCGTTGAACTTAACTCCTGTGTGAGCATCAAGAAAAGCACCTTCACTCGCTTCATGAGCTCGCATAGAAACCCTATGTTCTTGCGTTTCTAGCTTGCTAACAAGATCAGCAATAGTTAGACTCGTCATGTCACAAGATTTCTCAATAGCTGAAATTTTGGCTTCTAATCTTTGAGGAACACTGACCATGACCTTTTCAACCACCTTTTCATCAGGTAGCTTCTCACCATAAAGTCTGATTTGATTTACAATATCCATAAGCCTATTTGAATAATCTTTAATCAGCTCATCATCCTTCATTTGCAACATCATTAACTCCCTTTTCAGAGTTAAAAGCTTTGCTTTCTTGACTCCGTCACCTCCCTCATAAGTTTCCTTGAATTTATCCCAAACAGCTTTTGGTGTTTTAAGATCCATAATGCTGGTGAAGATGTGATCAACTAATCCAGAGTGAATACACATCAAAGCTTTATCCTTTTTTAAGATATCTTCATCATAAGCTTTAAGCTGAGCAACGGTGGAATTTTGTCTCAGTGCTGGTGGATCTTCATCAGTTTCTACAACCTTCCACAAGCCAAGAGATCTCAAATAAACTTTCATCTTAACTGCCCACACATGATAATGAGTTCCTGTGAAAATAGGAACAGAAGTTGAAAGAGCATTAAAAGAAGCCATTAAAACCACTCAAAAAAACTCTCAAGCTCTCAATCTCACGATGTTTCACTCTCACTCGGTGTTTAATCACTCACAAATAGCAAGTAGAACCTCACAGCCCTCAAGAAGAAGCTCTGATACCATTGTTGGTGTTTAATAATATTTTTGAGTTATGAGAGAAGAAAAGAAGAAAAGAAAAGACGAATAGAAGATTATTATTTTTTACATACTTGCATGAAAGAGGTGGCTTTTTATTTTTTTTTTAAAATTTTTTTTTTACTAATTAAGCTAACCATAGACAGCTCATAGTTACAAAATAGATCTATTTTCAATATCATATTCAAATACATCAACAAGTTATCCATTTACACCTTAAGCACTATTGAAGTTGGAAATAGAAATGCAAATTAGATTCATTTACTTCTTGTCTAACATCTGGGAATGTTCTTGTAAGATCAATAAACCATATCTCCACTTGGTTTTACCCAAGCTTCGTCCTAGTCATGGGTAGATCACCCAGGTTTGGGTCCGTAAGTAGTGGCAGTTGCCTTATGAAGACTATAATCAGAATGGTGTGTATATATATATATATATATATATATATATATTATCAACTCATAAAACATCTATAGGCAGGCTTCATAATATCATTATTTAACATCTCCATGTAAGTACAGGATATAACTGGAATGTTCTGCAGATTGAAACCTCAGCTAAACTTATGACAATTTATGCCCAAAAGGCACCTCTAATAATGTAGCATATTATTTAGTTTCTTGCATCAGAACCAGGACAGAAACGCCTTAAGATGGATAAAACCATTGTTATAATACTGAGGAGGGTAAGTTGCCGTTCTGAGCTGCTAGTCTTGATGATAATGCCTCCATTTTGCTTATGTTCATTCTAACTTGAATAGCCATTTCGGAATTCACACCAATGGAGATTTGAGATTGTAAGTTTGCCATTAGACCCAATTAACCTTTCCACTTCATCAAAGACAAACCCAAGATGGAGTGATCCTGCTTTAAAGGAAAGTCTCTACTCTTGAGACAAACTGCAAAGTTGGCTCCATATGCTGTATCATCTTCAGACTTCACTGCACTAGCCCTTCCCACCAAGGATAAACGTTTTCCAGCAGAAATCTGGTCCTCAGTTTTGAGTACTGTGGCAACATTTTTGCCCAACAGATTAATCGACATCCCAGCAGATGTTTTGTTCAACTTGGAATTTGAATTCGGTTTCATTTCTCAAGACATATACAATCTGCTCTCTAATAGTTTTCAGGATTTCAAATCCTGCCATTGTTGATCCATTTTCTCCATGCTAAGCACATATTGAGGAATCCAGGTGGATTCAGAACTCTTTCTTATCCTTTATGAATTGAACGAAAAATGCACCTGGTAACTTGACAGCAATAACAAGATTACTGTCAAGACCAACACCATCGAACCCAATATCATGGTCCCATCCCTGTGATTCCAGAAGTGGCCTCACTAGAACCTGTGATGTGGGTTCCAACATCCGGTACCTATAGGAAGGGCAGTCACTGTCAAAGCAAGATGGGAGGTAAAAGTCAGGCATGGGAACAGCTGGCTTAGTTGCTGGACCTCTATCTTCCTCACTGTGGCCATGATCGATCCTGCTTTCTTTGCCTTTCTTTTTGAGCTCCTTCAACTTTTTCACCTGCTCTGTCCATTGCTTCTTCTGAAGGAGTTTCGCATGATTATGCTACTCCTCGAGATATGCTTTAATTTTCTCTTTGCTAAGCTTATCAACCTGATATTTCTTTAACGGATTCAATGGTAGAAGCTGGTCATAATCATTCTCATCTTCTTTAGCAGAATCTGATAAAGCTAACAACTCCACATCCGAGTAAACATCATCCTTACCAGCCTGCTCAACAGTGAGTTTTGGATGAGGGTGATACTGCAGTAGAGAAGACACAAACTGGGACAGAGGCAGTTTATCAGGAGAACCTCGAGGCTTGATCATAAAACCTGCTTCTGATAAAATCTTTAGTGAGTAACACAAGAGCAATAAATGGGATCTCCAGATTTGCCCATTGGTGAGAACAGCTTCTCCTCATTCATTCTTCCGACACAAGGGATGATTCTCAACAAGAGAGACTGGAAGCATCACACTCGGATGCACCAGACACTGACCATGGATCTCCTGCTAAACAACACGGCAACGTTGATCAACAAACATCTCAAAACTTGAGGGAGAACCTGATGCTTATTCAGGAGGAGCAGCAGCATGTGTCAGAGTGACAATGGCATTTTGCCATATTGATACAGTGAGACTTACTGATAGATGCTAACCATGTGAAATCATTGAGATTTGATCCTCTATAGACGTCTAGCCGATCAACATTTGGAGGGAACTTTTTTATTATCTTAGATGCTAATATTTTCCTGTTAGGAGCAGCTGCTCCCTTCATATTGGTTCTGAGACCTGGTGTGTCAAGAACTCTGATCCTGACACCATCTACTGTCCCAACAATCTCATCAACCCTAGTTGTAGCAGGTTCAAACGCACTGATCATTACTTTCTTCTCTCCAAAAATAGAATTAATTGTTGCACTTTTTCCCACTCCAGTTTTCCCAATAACCAAAATGTTCAAACACAAGTCTAAATCATCTTTGCCTGCTGCTTCAAGTTGCATGGCCATTTCCTTGTCAGATTCATCGCTGAATTTGTGCCTATCATGTATCCCTGCAGCTAGGACCAACTTATATAACACTTGTGCAACTGTAGAACCTTTAGGAGAAAGTCCTAATCGATAGACAAGCCTCAAGAATTTCACTCTAATCTGCTCTATGTTTTCAGTCATTTTTTTTTGTTTCGTCTCTTCCTTCTTCACTTGCAATTTGAAGTAAACTGCGGCTACAAAGACAAAAGTCTCTTCTCCTGTCTAGGGTGCGTGGAAAATCTTTCTCCAATTAGGAAATTCAAATAAATAGGAGAAAAGAAAAGTGCTCAAATAAAGACTTCAAAGTTTACTTTTAAGTTTTCAAACATTTTTTTTTAAATAATAATAATAAGAGATTATTATTGTTGTTGTTAGTTTGGAGAATTAAGTTTCTCAAGAATTTCGGTGTTAAAACGGGCAATTTATGCCATGCACCCCGGTCTATTTTGTAGTTTGGGCCGAAAACAGGGACATATTAATATTATTTATAAAAATTAATTATAATATTTATGAATTTAAATTTTAATTGTTTTAATTTTTATCGGAAATAATTTAATAAATTTTTAAATTAATATTATATTAAATATTGATAAATTAATTATTTTATATATAGAATAAATAAATAATAAAAATAATAAAAGAGTAAAATAATTAGGTCAAGGTGTCATTGTAGTAACTTTTTGAAAGGGGGGATTCATTTGCCCTTCTTTTATTATTAAAGAAAATCATAAAGTTTTGTTTTTCTTCCCCTTCTTCTTCTCTCTCCCTGCCACCCTCTTCCCCCTTTTCCGTCACTTTCTCCCATTTCTGCCTCCGCTGCCACCTCCTACAACAGCCGTAAACTTCTTTCTTCTCCTTCCTATCATTAGCGCAGTCTTCTACTTCTCTCATTCTCACTGTTGACATCGAGATCGGGGAGAGGATTGCTCCTCCTCGCTGCCGCTGCAAGTGAAGCCTTCTATCGCCATCCTTTCGCCTGTCGAACCCATAAACGAGCTCCCCACCGTCGACAATCCAAGTAAACTCCTCCCTGCCGTTTTTCCTCCACCAGCAGCCGCTGTATAGCCTCACCGGAGTAGATTTTTCTCTTCTGTGATCTAGCATTTTTCGACAATAGTTATGCTGTGATTTTGGTGTGTTTGAACTCCCCGCATTTCAAGCTTTGTGTAGGGTTCTCGAAATACGAAATCCGACACCGTTTGGCGGTAACGGCATTTGGACCCCGCTGTTTCCCGAACAAGCAGAAGTTCTTGTTTGACTAGGTATAGATTTATTTAGACTTTCAAAAATTATTTTAGAATTATTAGAAAATATTTTGTTATTAATTATTAGTTATAATTGATTAATTAAATTATTTAATTAATTAGTAGCATGATCCTAGAACTACTATAGAAGGAGTTAATATTTCGTTATGTAAATTAAGATTGTAATTAATTAAATTAAATGTGAGAAATATTGTGTGATATGGAAACAATATTATTATTTTTATCGGACTGTTAATTTTTTGTACTGTGATTTAGATTGTGTTGCATAGTCGGAAAAATAATGTAGTTTTAGTGGTTTGATTCCTGCCAAATAATTGTGAAATATTTGAAGTGTGTCTAGCAAGTTTTGGACCAATTATACAAGGGGGTAAATGTTCATATTTTAGGGAAGGTTTTGCCGAATTTTCGGTAAAATTTTCGAGTCAGAATTTCTTACGCAGTCTAATCTACGAGTCTAGGCCCGGAAAAAATTATATTATTAGTTGAGTTATTTTCATGAATAGATAATCCATCTATCCAGGCAGCTCTACCTAAGGCGTAGGAACATACTGCGGAGTGCAGTAGAACTGTGAGTTAAAATCATATATTTTCTATAAATGTGTCATACTAAATTTTTATATAGCAATTTCGATTTATATAAATAAATAAATATATATATATATATATATTTATTTATTTATTATAAATTTAAATTATTTATTTATTTCATTGATTGATTTATAAATTTTAGGTTAGTTATTTATTATTTATTTAAATAATTATTTTATAAAATTAATTATCTATTTACTATTTATTTAATTAATTAAATTTATGACTGTAAATTATGTGTTGTTTAATATTATTTAATAAGTAATTGAATCATAGTTATGTTGCTTGCTATTTATATATCTTTTTTTACAATGTCGATATTATGATTGTGTATTGACTCGGGATGAAGCGGCAGTAGAACATGCCACCTGATGGGTTGCATCAGGACCGCGTAAGCATCGGTATTAATCAGAAGCACGTAACAAAAGAATATTTTTAAAATTTGCCCTGGTTGAATATAACTCTTTAGGCTGTGAGAATTTGATTGTCGGAGGAAAGATCCCTGGTCGAGGGTTGCTTTTTGAGCGCCGGCTTTATTGGGAGTCAAGTGATCAAACTGGATTTAAGGACTCTGGTTGAGCTTCGGTCTCTGAGCGCCAGTCTTATTAGAATAAGAGAGCCGAAAGGCTGCTAGTATTGGGGTTAGGGTTCTGCTGAAGTGTTCGTCCCTTATGAGTTAAAAATTAATTATTTTAAATTATGCTATGACACTTACTTATTATTTTGTGACGTTCTATCATTTTTTGTCAACCATTGCTTACGTACATTTATGGCTGCTTTACTTCAGATATATGATTTTAATTCACTCCCGATACTGATAGTCTCAATTCTAAATTTTTCAGGTGATAGCTAAGTCCTCCGTTGACTGCTTTTTGCAACCCGACTTTCCTTTCCCCTTCGGGCTTACTGCAATTAAATCTTAACTAATTCTATTTTAAATTATTTGAAATTCTAGACTGTTAAAAATTATAGGATATTCGCTAGTAATCTAACTGGAGGATTAATTTAATTATGTTCAGATTTGTGAGTGAACTGTTGGGTTGTTTTAATAGTATATAATTATGTATGCGTTTATTTAAATCTTTGGCTATTTAGGCTTTCTATGATTTCGGTGGCCTTAAACCTACCTATTCTCTAGTGTCGGTCACGGCCCACAGATCCAGTCATGACATTAATTTTTATTTATTGAATTTAACTAATAACGTAAATATAATATTTCTATGACTAATAATTAAATAAATATTTTTAATATCATTTTAAATTTTTTTATACATAAATTTAAATTTTATGTGTTAAAAATAATAAAAATATTTAAATGCGTGAAACTATAGTAACACATCTTAAATAGAATTTAAAAATTAACATAATTAGTAACATTCTTTTTATTTTTCAATTAGTCATACTCTGAAAAATTAAAAATTAATATACTTTTGACGAATGATAAAATAACTGATATATTAAAATTAATATAATATAATTTTTAAGAACTCTTTATATATTAAATTTTTATATTATTAGTGAATGAAATTAAATTCTTTTGTATATTTTAAAATTTAAATATTTCATCAATATATAATTGATAATCAAAAGTATTACATTTTTACAATGGACATTAATATTCATCATTCATAAGATAATACTTATTATTTACTGTGATAATGTTCATTTTATATTTAATCAATTTTTAAATGTTTATTATTTTAATGAATGATATTCATCATTTATGATCTACATGTTAATTAATTTTTTTCTCAAATCACTATGAAATATTTATTTTAAGATGAAATGACGTTGATTCTTTATAAAAGTTGGTTTTTTTTTTGTGATATATATTGAAACAATTTTGGAATTGATATAAGTATTCATCATTTATAGATATAATATTCATTAATTTGTTAACAAATATTTATTAATTTATTTAAAGGAACATATATAATATAAATATAATATAAATCGTTTTTACAGTTAGTAAAAAAATAAAACTTCAAAATAAAATTATCTTGCAAATATTTATATTATGGTACAAATATTTTTTAATAAAATAAAATTAATAAATAATAAATATTTAATATTTAAAAAATAAATATTTAATACATGTTTAATGAACATAAACAATTTAAAAAATGCATGTCAGAACTCCGATATATGTATCAAAATTTTGACGCAAGTGTTGTACTAACCATACCACATTACAATGTGGTCCGGTGCGCACGGTATAAGTTCCCACTGATGCACAAGAAAATATTGCTTTGCCGAAGGTTTTAATAAATAGGGAGATTTTAGGGCTATTTTTAGTTTAATCAAACAATTTTTTGCCAAATGTACATTTAAACACTTGAATTTAGATTGTTTAATCATTTAAAATCTTAACTGTGAATTTAACCTGTAGACTCCTCAATGTATATTATTTATAATATTTAAATACTTTTTGATATATTATTTTATTTAATACGTTTATATTATTATAAAATAAAATTTAAGTATCTGTTAGATTAAAATAAAAATTTTAAAAATTTAATAGGCTATGAAAATAAATTTTAGATATTTATTAAGTTAAATTAAAAATTAAAGTATTAAAATAACTAAATAATAAAAGTTATGTGTCTGTGCCAATATTTTCTTTAATTTTATTTTTTTTTTATTGAAAAAGGAAACAAATCAACAAAATATCATAAAACATAAATAGCAGAATTAATGAAATTTACTATGACAATTGACAAAAATAATCACAACTATAATGACTACTTTTGCTGGGTTCTGCTTCGGACATCGCTTATAAGCCAATGGAAAGCTATGAATATTTGGACTCATACTTGATAACTCGATTTACATCAATAACTAAGTAAATTCAGATTTTTTTAATAATGTTTATAATAATTGATTTGTAATAAATAATAAGTTCTTGAATATGGGAAAATTAGATCAAGCAAGATGTAAGATGCAGCTGTGAAGCCTACCTGCAGAAAGATAAAAAATCACAGAGCAGTTAATATTTTCGATTTGAAATGAGAGCTTTTTCCTGTCATTTGGCACAGTGGAATCTTTTCCCTGTCATTTTGATCGTTCAAAAAACAAGGGTTCTTGACATTTTTGTTCCCTGAAATGAAATTTGATAACCATGCATCTTGCAGAATGTAATGCAAAGAGAAGCAATTGAGAAGGAAAATATATATAAAAGAAGTATGATTTTGCAGTCAGTTCTGAAGAAAACTGTTTTACAAGCCATTGGTAATGTATTCTACACAAAATTGTTGTCACTGATTAGTTTCAATGCAATTTCTTATGATCTATTCAGCTGAGAAGTAACATCAACAAAAAAATCTTCTCTGCAAGGAATCGTCAAGCCATCCATTGGATGATCAAAGCCAAACTCTTCTTCTGCTTTTCGTAGTAAATCTTGAACGGAAGAATGACTCAAATAGGATACTGGTACCACAAATCTCTTCTTCTCAGTTTGTCCAACATACACTGCAAGGAACCGTTTTGGTACTTCTGCAGATGCTGAAGCTGTTATATTTGCAGTTAGGACAGATCTGCGAAGAATTTGCTTGGCAAGAATAGCTCCAGGTAGACGAACACCCACTGTTTAATCTCAATATAGTTCCTTAAAAACAATTCAAGAACAGATATAAGAGGGTTTTTTTTTTTTTCTTTTTCTTTTGGGGAACAAAAGCTACGAATAGAAGATAAGTAGAGTTGAGTTCATTGTGATCTATTTATATGGCCATTAAATAGATCACATGTACTTGTGAAAATTCTCCAAGTTCTGGAATGAATGGTCAGGAATCACGAGGTGGGTAGTATATTGGAGGAATCACATGGCCTTGTCCTCTTAACTAATCAAAGAAACATGAGAGACACAGAATTCATATCATGCCTTCATGTTAAAGAACAGCATGCCCTACTCTCTGTTTTTTTTCTTTCTCTTTTTCAAATGGAAGGTTTAGATTATTAGCAGCTACTAGATAAGGGTAATAATTAAGACATCTAATCTAACATTTTATGCATGTTCTGAAGTGCAAGATGAATAAGTGACAAATCTAAGATACATTATATGGTAACAGGCTAACAATGTCGGTTCCACGCAGAATGGGTGAAGATTAGGTGGTAGTAAATAAAACTTGTTTTTGTGGTCTTGCACAACCGAAGTATCAAGTACCTACCACCAGCCTTCTATGTGACTGGTCTGGAACAATTTTCTACATGGGGATAATTTAGAAAATGAGATTTATTTTGTATGTGACAAGAAGCTAATTTATTCAGATAGTATGCTTAGTGTATTACTTGTATATTGAAAACTATCAACTGCTTTGCATAGATTGTTTACTTGATCTTCTAAGATTTCTCCTAAAACCCATAATGGCTACCCTTTCTTTTTTGGTGGTTTGTGCCCCCAAAAATACAGAGATAAACCAAAGTGAAAAACCATGGAAAGATTGGATATCATTTTGAATTAGATGCAGGACCAAGTTATCTTTAGATCACTGACATGGTTAAGACAATTGAATGTGATTTTTGGTTACTTATTAGAGACAGTGAATGCTTGAGCCGATTTTGATCAAGTAGTAGGCAACAATTAATTTCATGGCTGAAAATCATTTGATGGGGTTTGCTTGGGACATTGCTCATAAGGGAATCACATGGCCTTGTCTTCAAAGCAATCAATTAGTGGCCTGACCATTCATATCTTTCAAGTTGCTTCTGTTGAGAAACATCATGGCCTACAAAGCCAATGGCCAGCTTTGCATATTGCCATTCAGTGTTGATAGCTTGAGTTAGATCCTTAATTATGTGAGTCCTGATTTTCTTATAAACATTCTTGATAACTATGTGGTGTTTGTAACAGTTGCTTTGTGATGTCCAAGAAAATAAGACGAAAGATGAAGAATTCAGCTAGAGAGTCTATCTATAGAAATTGAAAATAGTGGTTAAAGGAAGAGAAAGCAACAAGAATCACATTACAAACGTCTCAAGTTTAAACCACAATCACCCAATTTATCCCAGAAAGGAAATGATCACACGACAATTTCGTTTAGAAATGTCATGAGATTTTCCCTGTCGTAATTTGGAACAATGGAATTTCTCCCTGTAGTTTGTTCATTGAAAATACAAGGGGTTTTGCCATCTTTCATCCTGAAAAGGAATATGATAATCATGTATCTTTGCAGAATCTAATGGAAAGAGAAGAAAATGAGATCGGAAGCAGTATACAACTTCTAATTTCAAGTGAATAAAAATCTCTAAATTTACTGGTAGAAGAAGTATATTATTTACAGTCAGTTCTAAAGCAAACTGTTTTACAAGTCATTGGTAATCTATCTATACAAAATTGTTGTCATTGATTATGATCTATTCAACTGAGAAGTAATATCAATAAAAATATCTTCTCTGCAAGGAATTGTCAAGCCACCCATCGGATGATCAAAGCCAAACTCTTCTTCAGCTTCTCTTAATAAAGCTTGAAATGAAGGCTGATTCAAATAGGATACAGGTACCATAAATCTCTTCTTCTCAGTTTGTCCAACATAAACAGCAAGGAAGCCTTCTGGTATTTCTGAAGATGCTGAACCTGTTTTAGTTGCAGTTAGGACAGATCGGCGAAGAATTTGCTTGGCAAGAATAGCTCCAGGAAGACGAACACCCATTTTCTAATATCAATATAGTTCCTGGAAAACAAATCAAGAATTTGAGGATTATGCTTGCTTTGGTTTGAACGAATCAAAAGAGGATATGTAGAGTTGAGTTCATTGTGATCGATGGTATGGCCATATATAGATCTCCATTATTTGTGAATAATCTTCAAGTTTTAGAATGAATGGTCAAGAAATCGTGAGGTGGGTACTACTCAAGACATTGTTTGAGGGAATCACATGGCCTTGTTCTTTTATCTAATTAACAAACATGGGGCCTCAGAATTCATATTATGTCTTCATGTTAAAGAATAGGATGCCCTGCATTTTTCTTTTCTAATGGAAGTTTTAGACTTTAAACAGCTAGCTAGAAAAGGGTAATAATTCTGACATTATGTATGTTCTGAAGTGGAAGATGGATAAGCGACATTATGTTGTCTTCACTATAATAGTTTAAAAGGAAAGATCATCCTTAAAATCAGGAATATGTTTTACTAGCACTGTTAAGTATCAGGTGTATTTGTTTTTAAAGTATGGTGCGAGCCATACTTATGTGTGTGAAACTTCTGCTACAAATAGCAGCTTTTGCTAATGAAATAGATATGTCAAAATTCTCTCTCTTTTGTTAATACACTCTATCTAAGTTAACAGAGGCTAAGAGAGAAAATGAAATTGAGATGAGGCATTGCAGGTCCAAAGAACATCTAGCCGATCTTTTAACTAAAGGAATGCCAGTAACAAAGCTTGAGGTTGAAGGTCTAAAATCCGAGCTTAATTGTGATCAAGAAAAGCCTCAAAGTAGGTGCTTAAGTATTTGAGTCTTTCCTTGCAAAGTAACAGTTTGATTGAATGTCTTTGGAGTATGCATGGACCATACTGCTTGTTTGACAGCATTATTAGTTCTAGTTTATTGATAGTTCTGTTACATTTTCAACAGAATGTTTAGTTACTTGTATTTGCTCTTCCATCTACAGCAAATATCACTTGATTTTTTTCTCTAACCAATAGCTTAAAACTAAGAGACATTGCATACTTTTCTTGTGTTAAAATAGCATTGCAGGATTTCTATGAAAGGGAAAAAAACAAAAAAGAATTGTGAAGAATCTACAGAAATTGTCAGGATAGTATAAACTAGTAATGTTCGGTTAAAACTATGAAAGAAATATAAGATCAGCATATGCTTCACTGAATCATTGTTATCTGTGTCAACTATCATGGAGTTGATAAAAGACATGTTTTGCTGGTTGATAATATGAGAACTTTTAAGTTGACTGAAAGGAGATAAATAGGATTACAAAGATAAAAATGTCAGAGTCGAATTGCTGCACTTGAAATTTGTTTTTAAGAAAAATGTAAGAACAAAAACAGCAATGTCCAAATATATTCCTGGTCTCCGTTAGCAGAACTGCTATTTTCTCAACAAACAGAATATTTACACTTAAACTGCCAGTTTCTTATAAAATGGTTTTCTATATTATTGTCCACTTACACCTTATTAAGCTGTATCAGAACTGAAAGTGACATGAAGGTAATTATGTTCTCTGCAAGGACTTGTTAATCTAACTCCTCTTCAGCTTGACTGCTAGAAAGCCTTCTGGCACATGTAAATATCTTAATGCTGTTTTATTTGCGGTAAAAACATACTTGAGAAGAATATGCTTAGCAAGATAGCTCGACAAGCTAATAGCAGAATCACAGAACAGCTAACATTTTCATTTTGGAATGACCATAGATCTTTCATCAGGCAAAATGGAGTATTTTCCCTGTCATTAATTGGCCAATAAAGTATGAGTCCCTGTCAATACCTGAAAGGGAATTTGATGACCAGTTATTTGCAAAATTGATGGAAACAGAAGGAAATGAGATAGGAAGCAATGAACATCTTCTAATTTCAAGTGAAAAAATAAATTCTCTAGTTTACTAGTAGAAAATGTATGATATTATACAGTAAGTTATAAAGCAAGCTATTGTACAAGTCATTGATAATCTAACTATGCAAAATTGTTGTCATTAATTAGCTTCAATGCCTAGTCTTATGATCTATTCAACTGAGAAGTAACATCAATAAAAATGTCTTCTCTGCAAGGAATCGTCAAGCCACCCATTGGATGATCAAACCCGAATTCTTCTTCAGCTTTTCTTAATAAAGCTTGAAATGAAGGCTGATTCAAATAGGACACAGGTACAATAAATCTCTTCCTCTCAGTTTGTCCAACATAAACAGCCAGGAAGCCTTTTGGAACTTCTGGAGATGCTGAACTTGTATTATTTGCAGTTAGGACAGATCTGCGAAGAATTTGCTTGGCAAGAATAGCTCCAGGAAGACGAACACCCATTTTCTAATATCAATAGAGTTCCTAGAGAAAAAATCGAGAATTTGAGGATTATGCTTGCTTTGATTTGAACAAAAACTATCAATAGAGAATGTGTAGAGTTGAGTTCATTGTGATAGATTGTATGAGCATTATATAGATCAACATAACTTGTGAAAAATCTTCAAGTTTTGGAATGAATGGTCAGGAACCATGAGGTGGGTATTACTCAAAAACACTGCTTGAGGGAATCACATGGCCTTGTCCTTTTATCTAATCAACAAGCATGGGGGACTCAGAATTCATATTATGTCTTCGTGTTAATGAACAGGGTGCCCTACATTTTTCTTTTCTAATGGAAGTGTTAGATTGTTAACAGCTAGCTAGATAAGGGTGATAATTATGACATCTAACATTATGTATGTTCTGAAGTGCAAGATGGGTAAGGGACAAACTTAAGACACATAACATCGTTATAATGTCTACTCTATACAGAATGGATGGAAACAGGTAGGAGAATTGGAATTGTTTTCTTGTTTGCTGCATGAACCTTGCTTGTCTAGAGACAAGTGTATTTTGTTAAATGTTTTGTTTTACTTTGCTAAGTAGGATTTAAGTAACTTAGAGAATGCATCTTTTTTAGTTTGCTTGTGCTAGTTGCTAAGCCTGTAATTATTATCTTAGGATGAATTAATTCTGGTTTTCCTATCTCAATGAAGTTAGGTTTTCTAACAATTACATCTTCTTATCCAATTTCATTTGTTTTTCATTGAAGGGATCTGTGAGCAACAAATGTGTCTTTTTAAAGAGAGAATAACCATTCTGCTTGTTCATCTTTTTCTTCAAAACCAAACAATAAATCTTTCTTCCTTCTGAGATATGACAAATGCTCATGCAAATTGTTTTGTCATTATACCACCTCCCATTCTTACAGGTAACAACTACTCCAAATGGGCAATAAAATGCTATTTGCAGGCCTTTAATCTTTGGAATTTTGTTGAAGCTCTGATATTTGACAGATGATGCAAGTCTTGCTCGAGTTAGACATTTCAATCCAGAGAAAGCAAGGAAGTATAAAACCAATACCTGCATTCACTCTGCAGTCTCTGATGTTATTTGTGACAAGATTATCTGTTGCAACACTGAGGAGATTTGGGATTATTTTAAAGGAGTGCCACGGTAATGATAAAACAAGGAAAATGAAGCACTCAATCTTAAAAGAAAGTTTGAAATGCAGAGGATGTTAGAGACAGAAATGTGAAGGAGTTTACTGACAGACTAATGATAGTTGTCAGTCTAATGTCAACGTGCATCTTGGAAGCAGTGGCAACAAGCAGAGACAACAGGGAGAAAGCAGCAAGGTTTGAGCAATGAAAGGAAAACTTCCACCATGCTCTCATTGTAATAAGACAATTCAGACAGAGAAATGCTGCTGATATAGACCTTACCCTCACTGCAAAACTTGCAATAAAAAAGGCCATATTGCAAAAGTTTGCAGGAATAAGCAGAAACAATGTCAGCAAACTCAAGTAGCAGATGCAACAACAAGCTCAGGAGGAGGAAAATCTCGTTATAGCAATGGAGTTTGGCACATTGACAGTGGATATACTCACTATATGACAACATATTCAAGCTTATTTTTCAGTCTAGACAAAACTTGCAGAACTAAGATCAAGATTGACAATGGTGATAGGATCTTGGCACAAGAAGGGAGTGATTTCAATACAAACCCCTGCAGTCTATTACTTTATATGTGTATGAGATATATCAAAATCTACTCAATGTTAATCAATTGTTTGAAAGGAATTATTCTTGCTATATAAGGACAAAGGATTTTTAATCTTTGATCCTTTTGGTGTTAAACTTATTACTGTCATGATGAAGAACAAGAGTTTTTCATTAGATTGTGTTATGATTGTGGCCCATACAGAAGCTCACAACTATAGCCCAACGTTGATTAACATAGCTCAATTAGCAAAAAATGATAAGAACAATGAGGTGGCAAAAGTGCAACAGAATAGGGCAGCTATGCAACAGAATGGAGAGGAATCAACACAAAATTTGGAGCAAGGAATTCAGGAATAACGGCTAGAAAGAGAGGACAGATATACATTACACTTGTTATCCTTGTATTAGAAATTTTGTATTCTGCAGTGCATAAATAGTTGTTTGTATTTCCGTTGTGATAATGAATGAACAAATATCCTCTCTTCCTTCTTATTCTTCTCACTGCCATTCTTCCTCTTCTTCTATACTCTTCTTCCTCTTTCCTTCTTCTGTCTTTTTTATAATTCCATGAACCACGGTCATAACAGATTGGAAACAAACATATCCTGAGGCACATGTTTTTTCTTCTTATGTCGACTCTACTTTATGGCACAAAAGGGTAGGACATTTTAACTCTGCTTTTCTGGTGGATATGCATAGTTCTCCTTGCAAAGAATATGCATGCAATTGATTGAAGAATGATGTATGTGAAGCTTGTGAATAGAGTAAGTAGAAGAGATTTCCATTTGCTTCTAGTCAATCATGGAGAGAAACCGAAAAATTGCAGCTTATGCATACAGTGGGCCTATGAGCATTCTTTCTCTGAATGGTAGCCTATATTTTGAGTGAGTTAACATTGCTGATGCAATGAATCAATTATGAATATTATATTTTTAATGGCCAACATCAGGAAAAATAGATTGAAAAAGTTATAGGTATTGAAGTACTGATACCAATTGGGACAAAGGCAATTTATCTTTAACTTAGCCAATGCATTATGGTGCTTTTTAGTTTGCTTGTGCTAGTTGACAAGCTCATAATTATTAGTTCAGTATGTACTAATTCTGGTTTTTCTATCTCAATGGAATTGAGTGCTCCAGCATTTACATCTTCTTGATCCAATTTCATTTGCTTCGCATTCTATAAAGAAACTAACAAATATTAGCATTAAGTTTGATTTGGCAATAAATCTTATAGCCGAAGAATCTGCTTCATTGCTGTATTAGCAGGGAAACAAGTAGCTATTTATGTGTGTCAACTATCAGGAAGTTCATAAAAGTCATGTTTTGTTGGTTGATAATATGAGGACTTTAATTTGACTGAGAGGAGATGAATGAGAATGTCTAGATGCAAAAGTATGTGGGGAAATGCAAGTGTCCAAATTATTGCACTTCAACATTAAAAAAGAAGAAAAGGTGAAACCTGCAGAAGTGAAAGAATACTATTGAAGCTATTTAGGTAGGAACTGAGCCATATATTTGTTTGAGGACACCAACTTGCAAGAAAAAAGAGACAAACTACAAATAGTTTTGGCCTAGATTTCTTGTTGGTATATCTTTAAATAAATGAACCAACAAAAAGAAGTTTGTGATTTTGGCTGCTTCAAGAAAAAAAATGGTACAAGCAGAAAATGGAGAGATTTGAGTTGGTTGTCAATAAACTATGTAAAATACATATATCAAGATGAAACCATTAGCTTAAAATCCATTGAAATCTGGAGTTAGTGGCCAAGAATCAGTGCTTTGATCTGCTTAAAGCATACTCATGGGGTACCAGTACATGCTCCTATCTTCCCATCAATGAAGCAGATGCGCCTGCCTTTTATTTTTTTGGCTCTTTGATGAGGAAACATGAAGCCCTACAGGTAGAAAGATGAGCCAATGAAAGGCCACCTAAAGATTGGGAATCTTTTTGAAACGGATGCAAAACAAAGTAACTCTTAGATTACAAACATGCTTGGGACAATTGGACGCTATTCTTGGTTTCTCACCAGAGAATGTGAATGCTTGATTTGATTCTTGACTGTAAGCAGGTAATCGTAATAGTTATATACGTATGCAATTGTCCCTGCACATCATTCATGACTAACATAAAAGATCCTTTAAAACAAAATTTCAAATAATAGCAGAAATCCATTTGTTGGGGTCTGCTTGGGAGACTGGTCATATGGAAAACACATGGTGTTGTCTTCAAAGTAATCAATGAGGGACCTGACCATTCAAACCCTTCAAGTTGCTTCTGTTGAAAAACAGCATGGCCTACAGCTGCTGAAATAAGCCAATGGCCAGCTATGCAGATTGCAATTTAATGTTACTTGACTGCTTCTGTTAGATCTACAGCTATGTGCATGCTGATTTACATATGAACATTCTTGACAATTAATGGTGTTTATAATGATTGGTTTGTGATAAGTTCCTGAGTAATGGAAAATCAGACAAAAAAGATGTAGAATGCAGCAATAAATCCTAACTGCAGAAGCAAAAATAGTAGTAATTCCATAAACAACTATTTTGTAAGATCTAATGGAAAAAGAAGGAAAAGGAAAGAGAAGGGAAGCAATGAACAAGTTCTAATTTCAAGTTAAAAAATATTTCTCTAATTTACTGGTAGAAAAAGCATGATATTTTTACAGTCAATTTTGGAGCTAACTGTTTTACAAGTCATTTGTAATGTATCTATACAAAATTGTTGTCTTATGATCTGTTCAACTGAGAAGTAACATCAATGAAAATGTCTTCTCTGCAAGGAATCGTCAAGCCACCCATTGGATGATCAAATCCAAATTCTTCTTCAGCTTTTCTTAATAAAGCTTGAAATGGAGGCTGACTCAAATAGGACACAGGTACCATATATCTCTTCTTCTCAGTTTGTCCAACATAAACAACAAGGAAGCCTTTCGGTACTTCTGAAGATGCTGAACCTGTTTTATTTGCAGTTAGGACAGACCGGCGTAGGATTTGCTTGGCAAGAATAGCTCCAGGAAGACGAACACCCATTTTCTAATATCAATATAGTTTCTAGAAAACAAATCAGAATTTTCGGATTATGCTTGCTTTGGTTTGAACGAATCAATAGAGGATGTATAGAGTTGAGTTCATTGTGATCGGTTGTATGGCCGTTATATAGATCTCCATACCTTGTTAAAAATCTTCAAGTTTTGGAATGAATGGTCAAGAATCACGAGGTGAGTGCTACTCAACACACTGCTTGAGGGAATCACATGGCCTTGTCCTTCAATCTAACAACAAACATGAGGGACTCAGAATTCATACTATGTCTTCGTGTCGAAGAACAGGATGCCCTACATTTTTCATTTCTAATGGAAATTTTAGATTGTTAACAGCTAGCTAGATAAGGGTAATAATAAAGACATCTGACATTATGTATGTTCTGAAGTGCAAGATGGACAAGAGACGGAACTAAGACACAGAACATAGCTATAATGTCTGTTTTATGCAGAGTGGATGAAAGTTCGGTAGGAAATATAAGACTTTTTATATGATCTTACACAACCAAATTTTCAAGTAGCAAAACTTCAGGATAACTGGGACAACTTTCACATGCAACATGAAGCTAATTTATTCAGATAGTATGCTTTGTGTATTACTTATTAAGGCCAGGTTCGGTTAAAGTAAGAATTATCTAATTCAGGAATGCGGTACTGATTTTAGGCGACTCAGTTAATGCCATTCGATCACCAAAGTTAGGTCCTTCTTCAGCTTCACCAATTGGCAATCCTTCTAAGTGCAATATGGTTTTAGGAATACAATTGGTGCCACCAAACCCCACATTTACTTCAAGCTGATATGTTAACAAGCAAATAAAGCAGGAAAAGTTACCCTGGATTTTATAAGGAGATAAGGCCTACAAATAACTTCATAGTTAGTGTGCTCTATGCTGAAACTTTTGAAGTACCGGCTGAAAAAACATTTTGGTGGGGCCTACTTAGGACATTGATCATAAGGGAATCACAGGGTCTTGTCTAATCAATTAGCGTTCTGACCATTCATACCCTTCAAGTTGCTGCTGTTCAAAAACAATAAGGCCTACAACTAGTGGGATAAGCCAATAGCCAGCTATGAATACTGCAAATTGATGTTGAAAACTTAAGTTAGATCCATAACTATGTTAATCCTTACTTTCTTATAGTAATTGGTTGGTAATGAGTTCTAAAAATTATGGAAAGTAAGATAGGAAAGATGTAGAATTCAGCAAGAAAGCCAAACTGCAGAAACAGAAATAGTAGCTAAAGGAAGGGAGAGGAACTAGAATCATAGAAAGCTCATTGGTAGTGGAGTCATTTCGATGCCTGTTGCATCTCAAGTTCAATTCCAGTGAAATCCAATTTATCCAAAAGAAGAAAGAAAATACAGAACAGTTAAGATATTTGTTCCGGAATCACATAAAATTTTCCTTGTCGTTTGGCACATTGGAATCTATTCCCTGTCATTCATTGACTGATAATATCTGAGTCACTGTCGTATTTCTTCACTGAAAGGAAAGTTGATCACCAATTATGTTGTAAAATATAATGGAAAGAGAAGAAAATGGAAAAGGAAGGGAAGCAATACATCCAATCGCAAGTGAATTAAAATCTCTAAACTTACTGGTAAAAAAACTATTCTGAATGAATAAGATTTTCTAATTTACTAGTAAAAGAAAGCATGTAATTTATAGTCAGTTCTTAAGCTAACTGTTTTACAAGTCAATGGTAATGTTTCTATACAAAATTGTTGTCATTGATTATGATCTCTTCAACTGAGAAGTAACATCAATAAAAGTGTCTTCTCCGCAAGGAATTGTCAAGCCACCCATTGGATGATCAAAGCCAAACTCTTCTTCAGCTTTTCGTAATAGAGCTTGAAATGAAGGCTGATTCAAATAGGATACAGGTACCATAAATCTCTTCTTCTCAGTTTGTCCAACATAAACAGCCAGGAAGCCTTTCGGTACTTCTGCAGATAGTAATGCTGTTTTATTTGCAGTTAGGACAGACCGGCGTAGAATTTGTTTGGCAAGAATAGCACCAGGAAGACGAACACCCATTTTCTAATATCAATATAGTTGCTGGAAAACAAATCAAGAATTTGAGGATTATGCTTGCTTTGGTTTGAACGAATCAATAGAGGATGTGTAGAGTTGAGTTCATTGTGGTCGATTGTATGGCCATTATATAGATCTCCATAACTTGTGAATAATCTTCAAGTTTTAGAATGAATGGTCAAGAATCATGAGGTAGGTACTACTCAAGACATTGTTTGAGGGAATCACATGGCCTTGTCCTTATATCTAATCAACAAACACGGGGTCTCAGAATTCATATTAAAGAACATGATGCCCCACATTTCTCTTTTCTAATGGAAGTTTTAGAATGTAAACAGCTAGCTAGATAAGGGTAATAATTATGACATCTGACATTATGTATGTTCTGAAGTGGAAGATGGATCAGAGACATTATGTTGTCTTTTCTGAATGAAATTTGCTGAAATTGTTGTTATGTAATGATGATCTTCACTATAATAGTTTAAAAGGAAAGATCATCCTTAAAATCAGGAATATGTTTTACTAGTATTGTCAAGTATCAGGTGTAGTTGTTCTTAAGGTATGGTGCGGGCCATACTTCTGTATGTGAAACTTCTGCTACAAATAGCAGCTTTTGCTAATGAATAGATATATCAGAATTTGCTCTCTTTTGTCAATATACTCTCTATCTAAGTTAACAGAGGCTGAGAAAGATAATGAAATTGAGATGAGGCATTGCAGGTCCAAATAACATCTAGCTGATATTTTTACTAAAGGAATGCCAGGAACAAAGCTTGAAGTTGGAGGTCTAAAATAATAGTTTAATTATGATCAAGAAAAGCCTCAAAGGAGATGTTTAAGTATTTGAGTTTTTCCTTGCAGAGTAACAGTTTGATTGAAAGTTTTTGGAGTATGCATGGACCATACTGCTGTGCTTGTTTGACACCATCTTTAGTTCTAGTTTATTGATAGTTCTGTTACACTTTCAACAGAATGTTTAGTTACTTGTATTTGCTCTTCCATCTACAGCAAATGTCACTTGCTTTGTTTCTCTAAACAATAGCTTAAAACTAAGAGACATTGCATACTTTTCTTGTGCTAAAAAGGCATTGCAAGGTCCCGATCCAGGATCTTAGCTTTCTATGAAAGGGAAAACAAAAAAGAATTGTGAAGAATCTACAGAAGTTGTCAGGATAATATAAGCTGGTAATCTTCAATTAATACTATGAAAGAAATGTAAGATCAGCATATGCTTCACTGAATTATTGTTACCTTTGTCAACTATCAGGAAGCTGATAAAAGATTTTTTGCTGGTTGATAATACGAGGAATTTTAAGTTGACTGAAAGGAGATAAATATAGGATTACAGAGATAAAAATGTCAGAATCGAAATTGTTGCAATTGAAATTTGTATTTAAGAAAAAAGTAAAAACAAAAAACAGCAATTTCCAAATATATTCTTGGTCCCATTTAGCAGAACTCTTATGTTCTGAAGAAACAGAATATTTACACTTAAACTGCCAATTTCTTACAAAATAGTTTTCTATATTATTGTCCATTTACACCTTATCAAGCTGTATCAAAACTGAAAGTGACATGAAGTTAATTATGTTGTCTGCAAGGAATTGTTAATCTAACTCCTCTTCAGCTTGACTGCTAAAAAAGCCTTCTGGCACATGTAAACATCTTAATGCTGTTTTATTTGCGGGTAAAAACATACCTCAGAAGAATATGCTTAGCAGGATAGCTCGACAAGCTAATGGCAAAATCACAGAACAGTTTTCATTTTGGCATGACCATAGATCTTTCATCAGGCACAATGGAGTATTTTCCCTGTCATTAATTGGCCAATAAAGTATGAGTCCCTGTCAATTCCTGAAAGGGAATTTAATGACCAGCTATTTGCATAACTAATGGAAAGAGAAGAAAATGAGATAGGAAGCAATGAACAATTTCTAATCTCAAGTGAAATAAAATTCTCTAGTTTACTAGTAGAAAATGTATGATATTATATAGTAAGTTATGGAGCAAGCTATTTTACAAGTCATTTGTAATACAAAATTGTTATCATTGATTAGCTTGAATGCCTTGGCTTATGATCTATTCAACTGAGAAGTAACATCAATAAAAATGTCTTCTCTGCAAGGAATCGTCAAGCCACCCATTGGATGATCAAACCCAAATTCTTCTTCAGCTTTTCTTAGTAAAGCTTGAAATGAAGGCTGTTTCAAATAGGACACAGGTACCATAAATCTCTTCCTCTCAGTTTGTCCAACATAAACAGCCAGGAAGCCTTTTGGTACTTCTGGAGATGCTGAACTTGCTTTATTTGCAGTTAGGACAGACCGGCGTAGAATTTGCTTGGCAAGAATAGCTCCAGGAAGACGAACACCCATTTTCTAATGTCAATAGGGATCCTGGAAAACAGATAAAGAATTTGTGGGTTATACTTGCTTTGGTTTGAATAAAAGCTATCAATAGAGAAAGTGTAGAGTTGAGTTCATTGTGATCGATTGTATGGCTATTATATAGATCACATAACTTGTGAAAGATCTTCAAGTTTTGGAATGAATGGTCAGGAATCATGAGGTGGGTACTACTCAAAAACATTGCTGGAGGGAATCACATGGCCTTGTCCTTTTATCTAATCAACAAACATGGGGGACTCTGAAGAATTCATGTTATGTCTTCGTGTTAATGAACAGGGTGCCCTCCCATTTTTCTTTTCTAGTGGAAGTTTTAGATTTTTAACAGCTAGCTAGATAAGTGTGATAATTATGACATCTAACATTATGTATGTTCTGAAGTGCAATATGGGTAAGGGACAAACTTAGGACACATAACATAGTATCAATGTCTAGTCTGTGCAGAATGGATGGAAATAGGTAGGAAAATTGAAATTGTTTTCTTGTTTGCTGCATGGACCTTGCTATAAGTGTATTTTTGTCAAGTGTTTAATTTTACTTTTCTAAGTAACTTATCCAGTGCATGTTGGTGTTTTTTTAGCTTGTGAAAAAAGTAAGTAGAAGAGATTTCCGTTTGCTTCTGGTCAATCATGGAGAGAAACCAAAAACTTGCAGCTTATGCATACAGATTTATTTTTTAAATGATTTAATATTGCTGATGCAACTAATCAATTGTGAATGTTCCATTTTCAATGGCCAACATCAGCAAAAATAGATGGAAAAAGTTATAGATATTGTAGTACCGATACCGATAGGGTATTAAATCCAATAGTTTGGTACTGACAAAGGCAATTTATCTTTTAACTTGGCCAATGCATGATGGTGCTTTTAATTTGCTCGTATTGACAAGCCTGTAATTATTGGCTCAGCATGTCTTAATTCTGGTTTTTCTATCTCAATGGAATTAAGTTTTCCTTTTATATTTTTGGCTCTTTGATGAGGAAACATGAAGCCCTACAAATAGAAAGATAAGCCAATGAAAGGCCACCCAAAGATTGGAAATCTTTTTGACACAGATGCAAAACTAAGTAACTTTTAGATTACAGACATGCTTGGGACAATTGGACACTATTCTTGGTTTCTCACCAGAGAATGTGAATGCTTGATTTTGACTCTTGACTGTAAGCAGGTAGTTGGTAATAGTTATATAATTGTCCCTGCACATCATTCGTGGCTAAAATTAAAAATCCTAAAAGAAAAGAATTTGAAATAATAGCAGAAAACCATTTGCTGGGGTCGGCTTGGGAGATTGGTCATATGGAAAACACATGGTCGTGTCTTCAGAGTAATCAATGAGGGAGCTGACCATTCAAACCTATGAAGTTGCTTACGTTGAAAAACAACATGGCCTGTAACTGCTGAGGTATGCCAATGGCCAGCTATGCATATTGCAGTTTAATGGTAATTGACTGATTGAGTTAGATTTATAGCTATGTGTTTTCATATGAACATTCTTGACAACTAAATGGTATTTACAATGATTGGTTTGTGATAAGTTCCTGAATAATGGAAAATCAGACAGAAAAGATGTAAAATGCAGCTATAAATCCTATTCCTAACTCCAGAAGCAAAAATAGTAGTTAAAAGGAAGAAACGCATTTCCATAAACAACTATTTTGATAAATCTGATGGAAAAAGAAAGAAAAGGAAACGGAACGGAAGGGAAGCAATGAACAAGTTCTAATTTCAAGTTAAAAGATTTCTCCAATTTACTATTAGAAAAAGTATGATAAATCATTTGTAAGCTATCTATACAAAATTGTTGTCATTGATTAGCTTGAATGCCTTGGCTTATGATCTATTCAACTAAGAAGTAACATCAATAAAAATGTATTCTCTGCAAGGAATCGTCAAGCCACCCATTGGATGATCAAACCCAAATTCTTCTTCAGCTTTTCTTAATAAAGCTTGAAATGGAGGCTGACTCAAATAGGACACAGGTACCATATATCTCTTCTTCTCAGTTTGTCCAACATAAACAACAAGGAAGCCTTTCGGTACTTCTGAAGATGCTGAACCTGTTTTATTTGCAGTTAGGACAGACCGGCGTAGGATTTGCTTGGCAAGAATAGCTCCAGGAAGACAAACACCCATTTTCTAATGTCAATAGGGATCCTGGAAAACAGATAAAGAATTTGTGGGTTATACTTGCTTTGGTTTGAATAAAAGCTATCAATAGAGAATGTGTAGAGTTGAGTTCATTGTGATCGATTGTATGGCTATTATATAGATCACATAACTTGTGAAAGATCTTCAAGTTTTGGAATGAATGGTCAGGAATCATGAGGTGGGTGCTACTCAACACACTGCTTGAGGGAATCACATGGCCTTGTCCTTTAATCTAATCAACAAACATGGGGAACTCAGAATTCATACTGTCTTCATATCGAATAACAGGATGCCCTACACTTTTTATTTCTATGGAAATTTTAGATTATTAACAGCTAGCTAGATAAGGGTAATAATTAAGACATCTGACATTATGTATGTTCCGAAGTGCATGTTAACAAAAAATACTATGAGTAAAGAGACAAGATGAGAATGATTTTAGATGATTTATTCTTGGGCAACAGCCCTGTATTTATATTGTACAAAGTCAATAATAGCTAATATATATTGCACAATTACATCAGCTAATATATACATAAATGTAGCAGTTAATTTACAATGGCAAATCTGGCAATTACTTTAATTTCTGCTTTTTCCTTTCATACTCCCCCCTCAAACTGATGATGGAACAACATTAGTTTGTTGGTTGGTCTGTGATTTTGTAAAGAAATCAACCAATTGTTCTCGAGATAAAACATGAGGAAGAGTAATGAG
Source organism: Ricinus communis (assembly GCF_019578655.1). Classification (NCBI taxonomy): domain Eukaryota; kingdom Viridiplantae; phylum Streptophyta; class Magnoliopsida; order Malpighiales; family Euphorbiaceae; genus Ricinus; species Ricinus communis. The sequence continues at coordinate 34,761,037 of NC_063256.1, read as the reverse complement.
GCCTTGTTCAAACTTCTCTCGAACAAAATGACAGTCTATTTCAATGTGCTTAGTACGTTGGTGAAAAATCGGATTACTAGTAATTTTAGCGGCGCTTTCATTGTCACAATACAAAGGAGTGGGGGAGGTAAGGAAAATGCCAAAATCTTGTAACAGTCTTTGTAGCCAAATAATTTCACCACAAGCTGATGACATGGATGTATATTCTTATTTAGTGGAAGATTTGGACACAGTTGGCTGCTTTTTGGACTTCCAAGAAAGAAGAGACTGTCCAAGAAAAATGCAATATCCAGTGATAGATCGTCGAGTATCTGGACAACCTGCGTAATCAGCATCAGAAAAGGCATGTAAAATTGAAGAAGAACTCGAAGGATAATATAAACCCATGGTTGAAGTAGATCGAACGTAGCGAATGATATGGTGAACGTCAGTAAGATGTAAAATATGAGGATCTGACATAAATTGACTAACAATATACACAGCATGTGCAATATCAGGTTTAGTAACAGTGAGATATACCAAGCTACCAACAATATTGCAATAAAGAGCTGGATCAGAAAGTGGTTCACCATCAGTGCGACTATATTTGACATTAAGCTCAAGTGGAGTATCCATAACTTTTTCATCAGTAAGACTAGCTAAACTAATAAGGTCTTTGGTGTATTTCCGCTGACTAAGAAAATACCCAGTTGAAGATCTAAAAATCTCAATTCCAAGAAAATATGCAGCAGGCCCTAAATCTTTCGTTTGAAAAGATTGTTGAAGTAGAGTCTTGAGATGTTGGCATTGTGAAGAATCACCCCCGGTTATTAAAATATCATCAACATAGATGAGAATAAAAAGCTTGCCTTTAAGGGAGGAATGAATAAACAATGAGGAATCATTGTGATTTTGTTGATAACCAGCGGCTAGTAACACACCTTTTAATTTGGAAAACCATGCACGTGGTGCTTGTTTCAAGCCATAAAGAGCCTTGCGTAATTTGTAAACCATATTTGATGCTGTAGGATATCCAAGTGGTGGACGCATATAAACGGTCTGAGATAAATCACCATTGAGAAAAGCATTTTTGACATCCATTTGGGTGATGTCCCAATTTTGTACTGCAGCTATGGCTATCAAAGTGCAAACAGTAGTCATTTTTGCAACAAGAGCAAAAGTTTCATCAAAATCGATGCCATATTCTTGAGTAAAGCCTTGAGCTACCAGACGAGCTTTATAACGATCTAATGAACCAGCAGCCTTAACTTTAGCAGTATAGACCCATCGACAATCCACCACAGGATGGTCTATAAGAGAAGGAACCATTTCCCATGTCTGGTTATTTTTTAAGGCCTTGAGTTCCTCATTCATAGCACTGCACCACTTTGCACTTTTTACTGCTTGTTTATAAGATCGAGAAATATAAAAAGGATCAAGTGCAGTAAATAAACAAAGACGATCAGGAGCTTTAATTACATGAGTGGTTCTTCGAAGTAAAGGTTGTGCAATGGGTGGTAATGGTGGCGAAGTATGTATTAATGATGGTGGAGTGGATAGTAATGGTGGTGGAGGAGAGGAAGGAAGATTACCTGAATTCAGAATTGGTGAAGGTAGAGGCATAGTTGTAGGAACTCGAGGCCTTCGCTGGTACGTCAAGATAGTCTGCATATGGTTAGGAAAGCAAGACAAAGGAACACATGTTTGTACAGATGACAAAGAAGAAGAGGAAGTAGAAAAATAGAAAGTACCTTCAAAAAATATGACATTTCTAGAAATTCTTAATTTCTTTGCTTCCCAATCATAACATCGGTAACATTTTTGAGTCTCAAAGTATCCTAAAAATATACAACGAACAGATTTTGCATCTAATTTTGAACGTTCTGAAGGTGGAAAAAGAGCATAACAAGTACATCCAAAAACTCAAAGTAGATTGTACTTGGGAGGATAGCTAAACAATTTTTGCAAAGGAGAGATGTTACCTAATAATGGAGTGGGTAGATTTTTAATCAAGTAAACAGCTGTGGAAATACTCTCAGCCCAAAATATCTTGGGTAATTTGGCATATAGCAGAAGAGCTCGAGCAATCTCTGAAATATGTCTATGCTTCCTCTCAGCTATGCCATTTTGTTGTGGCTGATGAGGACAACTTAACTAGTGAATGATCCCTTCAGAAGATAGATATTTGGAAAATTCAGTAGAAACATATTCTTCCCCTGAATCTGTATGAAAATTCTTAATCTTTTTGTTAAACTGGGTGTTCACTATGGCATGGAAGTTTTTAAAAACTTCCATAACTTCAGATTTGCCACGTAAAAAATACACCCAAGAAAAACGGGACCAATCATCAATAAGGAGAACATAATATATTTTTTCAGTTAAAGATGCAATAGGAGATGGACCCCATACATCAGAATGAATAATGTCAAATGGAGAAGAAGCAAAATTTGGACTATGGCTAAAAGGCAATGTATGAGCTTTTGAAAGAGCACAATCTTCATAAGACATATTAATATCTGATTTTTTATTAAATTTGTCCAGCACACTAGAGAAAAATAAAGAACGTAAATTAGAAGAATTAAGATGTCCTAAACGACAATTCCAAAGCTGCCAAAGTTTATTAGCTAAATTCATATCATTAGAGGATGGAGCAAGTAAACAAGTAGCTGAGTTGGAAAAATGTCCCAAATCTAAGACGAAGAGTTCCCCTTTTCTATGGCTTATCCCAATCACCTTCCCGGTCCGTAGGTCTTGTATGATACAACTAGAGAAGAAAAATGAGACAATGCAATTATTTTTCACCAATTGGCTTACATAAATAAGATTGGCTAAGAGTTTAGGAACATAGAAAATATTAGAAAAGATAAAAATGGTGAGCCAGGAGGTTTAATGATTAGTGAACCAATTATTTTTACAGGAATAGTTTCTCCATTGGCAATGGTGATAGTTTCACCTCTATCATAAGGAATAGAATGATGAAGAGTACTCAGATTACCAGTCATATGATATGTTGCTCCTGAATCTAAAATCCATAGAAGTTCTAAAGTAATCTTACCAATACCAGAGGCATGAAGAGCTTGAATGACTTGTTGCAATAATTCTAGAGAAAGAATTGAACACTGACCAGAATTGTTATCAGATGAATCAGAAGGTACGGCTGCAACGGTACCGTTAGATGAGGATGAGGCAGCATGTGTGATGTGTGTAAAATACACACATCTAAATGGGTTTTTAAGATTGATTTTATAGACATTTGGATGTGAATTGGTCCCAACACTCACCTTATGCATCTATTTGTGTGCATTAGGTCCAAAAGAAGTCAAAGGATGATAAAGGGAAGAATTAAAGCATAATTGGACGCCGAAGCTGCTGAAACAAGCTAAGTACGAGCATGAGGAAGCTGAACATGGCCGTGTTGGTTTCAACACTAGCTGTGTTCCCAACACGGGCACCAACACGGCCGTGTTGGGTGCATCAAACATCAAAGGAAAAGTAGTTCTTAGGGAGCACGGCCACAGAGAGTAACACGGCCAGGAACACCAAACTATGTCCCCAACACGGCCAGGAACACGGCCGTGTTGGCAGCGACAGGGGGAATTAATTAAAAGAACAAAGAGAGGAAAGAAAAGAGAAGAGCGGGGGAGAACATCCCAAATCCTAATATTTCTCTCTCTAAGGGTTTTCTGAGCTGGAACCAAGGGAAAAGGAGACTTGGATCAAGGTTTCAATTAGATTCCCTTCAATGATTGAAGATTGGGCGAGGTTCGTTGATTGGTTTTCAAATCGAGCAAGAGGAACAAGAATCGATTCAATTCGAGTAAGAGAAATTGGGGCTGTTTACTCTCTTCCAAGGGTGTAATCGGGTTTTCTCTACCTTTACTCATTGTTGTAATTGAATTCTTGTGTATTTTGATAATGAACATGATTAGCTAGATTAATTAAATCCATTGGGATTTCTTTACTATGTTGGCTTAGTATTATATTGTTGGATTGTTTGGGTTAGTTTTGTATTCTTCTTGCTTTCAGTATTAATAAGATAATGCATTATTCATGAGACGTTGTGAATTGTGTGTTTAGATTGCTTTGTGTGATTGAGAAGTCCATTTGGTAATTGGAATTTTGAATAGCAAGAACTGGTTAATAATCGCTTAGAGATAAGGATAATTAACTAACCAGATTAAGAATTAACAAAGCTTAATAGAGGCGGATTAAAGCTTAATGCTAATTTAAGAATCAATCGTTAGGAAAAGATTCCAACTTTAGGTTATTAGGTTTAGGAATTTGGTTATCTCGAGAGAGAAACCGAATTCGGTTAAGAATTCGTCCACGGGTACCATAATTAGACTAACCAATCCTTTATCTTTTGTTTGATTGCCAACTAGTTTAGGTTCCCTTTGGGTTTGCTTTCCTGTCTTGGTTATTTTATTTATCAATTACTCATGCATCTCCCTTAGAACTTAGCTTGTAGCTATTAGTTAGTTTAGAAAGTATTCATCACTCATTTTAGGTTAATATAACAAAGAACAAAGGAGTAACTTTGGGCTTTCACTTTTCCGAGGAATACGACCTTGATACTTGCCATTAGTGCTAGACTGCATCGATAGGTACACTGCCTTAGATTGTATCTAACACAAGTAGCACACATCAAGTTTTTGGCGTCGTTGCAGGGGAATGTTTGAAAACTAGACTGAAATTTGCTATTTTTTAATTTAGTCATTTTTTTATTATTTTATTTTATGGTTTTTATTATTATTTAATTTCTTTTATTTATACATATTTATTTAGTTAATTTTATGATTCAAGTAGTGGATAATAAGGAGGTTCAATGCTAAACTCTTTGTATGACACATTGGAAAATGGGATTAAGAACCAAGAGAGTGCTAAAAATCGGGATACCCGTGCATCTTTAGAAGCTCGAGTGGAATCGTTTTACAAGGCTACCGATCAAATCTCCACTCCTATCCTTTCATCTCAAGTTTTTTGTGAATTTTATTGTGGTTTACATTTGAGTAATGATTGTCCATTGTATAGTGATGTTGCTCATTGTTCTTATAACTATGAACAAGTGAATTATACGGGAAGTTGGCCAAATGACTCGTATGGAAGCACCTACAATCAAGAGTGGAGCACTCATTCACCCTTTGGATGGAGCTTAGATGGCCTAGAACCACCAGAATTTCAGTAACCATATCAACAGCCTAATCTTGTACCCTCAACTCAAGATGAAGAGTTAGTATCGGAGGAGCTAATGATAAGGTTCATTACAAGTCTTGATGATAGATTCCAACAAACAGAGAGGGTACTTGAAAGTCAACAAGCCTCAATTAAGAAAATAGAGCACCAAGTAGGCTTGATCTTCAAGTTACTAGCTGAAGAACAATTGGGAACTCCATCAAACGCTACTGAATCCGAGGAACACTTGAGCACCATCACTTTGCATTCAGGTGAGAATTTTTCTGGTTTATCTACTATGTTTGACGATGATCCTTCTATGCAGGACGATTTCTTGAACATGGAGATGGAACCAAAAAAGGAAGAGGCGAATATAATTCCTCTGAAAGACTATCAACAGGAATGTACAGTTGATGATGCTGAGTTGCAGTTAGAGGAATTGTTGGTAGATTTTCCACAAGTTCCTTTGATGATGGAAGATGAGCACGATTTATCCAATGAAGAAGTCTTGGAGGAGCTCGAGTTTCTTCTAGCAAGTGAACCAAGCCAAGGACTGAAGAAAACCATCAACACTCCTAAAGAAATTGCCCAACCATCGATCCTTCCAATTGTTGAAACTCCAGCTTTCAAATTAGAAGAGCCCCTACAGCATCATGACTACGTTCAATTATACGAGGAGCGAGTTTTGCCCATCATACTGGCAGCTTGCTTGATAGTCGGGAAGAGGAAATTGACGATTATCCCTCTAAGCGGATACTCGAAGACATTTGCTTGGAAGAAGGATGGATGATCATCAATCCCTACCGTTTGCTTTTCACCATGAGTCCAGCTAAGAAGACTCGTCACATAAAAAAGAAGCACTTTTGGGAGGCACCCCAAATTCTATTTTTCAATTTTAATAATTTACCCTTTATTTTGAACTTAGTTTGATTAGATTTTACAGTTTATTTTTGGTAATTTTTATTTATGTTGAGTGTATGAGTTGAGGACTTATTGGTTGTGCAGGTGAGAAAGAGTGAGAAAGTGCTGAGAATCGCAAGTTTTGTATTTTTTAGAGATCAACACGGGCGTGTTTAGGACCGTGTTCATTAACACGGCCCATGTTCTAATTGAAGAAAAACAAACTAAGATGAACACGTTCACAATAGGCCATACGGGCATTTATGCTCAACTGTGTCCCCAACACGTTCCCGTGTTCCATAAACATGGGCGTGTTCTCAGAAGTGGTAAGTCAGCACGTTTTAATTTTCTTAACACGGCCCGATATCCAGACCGTGTTCATGAACACGGCCCCTGTTGGTGAACACGGGCGTGTTCCGTACACTACCTATATATACCACTTCATTTCGAAATTTCCAAAAATTTTGCTCTCCTTTTAGTTTTAGCAATTCTCTCCTATCTTACTCTCTCATTTTTTATTTCTCATCTCGAAGGCTTTGGATATTGCGTTTGTCAAGTAAGTACCCTCCAACTTCATTTTCTATTATTTTATTTTGATATTAGTTCGAATTTATGTTTATCTTTGTGTTCGAATTTGTGTTTCAATTTCTTTTAGTAATTCCTTATTTTATTATTTGGTGCATGCATTTACATTCATATTTGTGCTTAATTTTATTTTATTTTCTTTAATTTAGTTTATATACATAACTTGCTCATATTTTCCATTTTTCTTTTCTACCATTATTCATGATTGTGATTAATTCTTTATTTTCCTTTTTATTATTATTGTTGGTAGCTAAACAATAGGCTCTATTATTTATAGTGGACTATGTTATATCTGTTTTATATTAGCATGTTGGTTTGCCTTGTGATGGATTATGGCGAAGTTAAACTCCATGTGGATGAATTGAAAATTTAATTGGTTAGCATTGGTTGGCAGTGTTGTGGATTAAATTTTCTTTGCAGGAAATTGAGCAGTTTAATTTTATCAAGTTAAATCGTTCGGTTTGTTCATTTTATGTCGTTATGCTGCCAGAATTTCGTTGATCCTTAGTACTAAAAATTTCTTTTTCAGGTACCATGTCCACCAGACGAGGATCAGGAGTTTACAAAAGGAGGCGGACCGATGGTTCCTCTTCCTCTCGATCATCAGGCGCTGCACTGACTAGTTCAAGCCAAATTAGACCACTGCAGCGCCATCGATTCCTACTTTTCCAAGGGCAGCCCACCTTTGAGCAGAGATATCAATCAATGAGGCACAAAGATTTGGAAAAGGGGCGTAGGATAGACTGGCCAGCACTGGAAACCATCGGACTTACAGCTGCAGTCCGCCGATATCTTGAGATGCCCCCATTTTAGCATTTCTTTGAAATAGTTGAACCAACATATAGGGAGTTGACTGTGGAGTTTGCCAGCACTTTCTTTCTATAGAGCCAGTTGCGGGACTTCCAACAACTAGATGCGATCAGTTTCAGACTAGCAAAGTAGACTTTCATGATGAGTGTACAGTAGTTTGGGGTAGACTTGGGCTTGTGGACTGAGGAGGATGCTCTGGAGAGGTTTATAGTCGCTGTATACACACGCCTGGTGTGTCATATCCACATATGTGGGCCGAAATTTTTGATGACACTGAGGGGTACAGTGCCAGCCAGTCCAAGGCGTCTAACTTGCCTGAGGGACTATGGTACTTGCATGCATTGCTGGCTAGGACCATCATTGGCAGGGGAGATAGCAGTGGTGTAGTTACCCAGCCGGACCTATTTATACTTTACAGCATGCACCAGCACCAGTCCGTCGACATAGGATACTTGTTAGCTAGACAGATTAGTGCCTTCTGCAACAACTCAAAGAAGGTATTTTTCTATTTTGGGACTTACATTACTCGACTGGCTAGGAGTTAAGGAGTTTTGGAGGAGGCGATACCACATCTGATAGAGCTGAGGGTGATGGAGACGTTGGGACTTCCCCAATTGGTTAGTATGGGGATGGTGACTCGTAGGCAGGGTCCACTAGGACCAGAGTATAGACTGAGGAATGCTCTCTTGGCAGCACTCAGAGAGGAGCGACCTGCCCCACGAGCCCATAGTACATAGGATGTCCCACCTTCTTCTGATATTCTGGAGTCTTCCTCCAGACCATCTACTTCAGCTCCTTCTGGTTCTTCATCAGCTGTCTTAGGAGTCTCTCCAATTGAGTTTAGAGAGCTGCAGCTTACAGTGCAAAGGTTGGCAGAGGAGCAGCAGCAGCATTTCATTCGATAAGAGGCTTTTTAGCAGGACCTTTTACAGCATCAGTGAGTTTCAGAGCCAGATGATGGCTCAGTTTGAGAGGCAGAGGGTTATGCTTCAGGCCTTGATTGAGCAGGGAGGTAGGTTAGAGGCCTCTATGGCCAATGACATGTTTGATGATATTTTTGCTCTGGACTTTGCACATCCACGTAGGCCGGGTTCCGAGCAGCGAGCCATTTTGACATCCCTCTAGCGGATGATCCACCGGTGGCCCTCCCTCTCCGACCGAGCACCCTTCAACACAGTGACTGACGAGCCTCCTATTGACGGCCGCTCCTGGCCGATCCACCAGCTCCTGCATGTGACACTACTTTCGATCCTCGAGTAGCCACTCATCCAGTACTGGCGATGCACCTCTTTTCACTCCCGGAGCTATAGTCGATAGTTCTTTTCCTTTTCATTTCTTATATTTTGTACACTAAGGACAGTGTGTCCTTCAAGTGTGGGGTGGTGATATTTATATACACTGGTTTTCGTGTTTTTATTGTTTTGTATATGAAATTCAGATCCTTTTTTAGTGTATACATCGCATTTCATTTATCCCATCTCAGTTATTTGTTTATTCTTTATGCAATTTTTTGTAAAATTTTGAAATTTTTTCACTTTGTTTCAATGCTCTTACTATTGACTTGCTTTTGAAATCCTGTTTATGTCCATGTGATCAGGTAAAACCGATAGTGTTGAGTTTTGCGGAAGAATGTAAGATAATTAGTTTGAGTTTTGCACTAAGTTGCTTTGGTTTATTTAATTTTGTTTTGATGATTTTTGTTTGGAACCTACTCAAAAGCACACTTGTGAGAAATTAAGCCTAAATTGTAAGCATACACTTTATATGCTTGTATTTATTTCTTGTTGAGAGTGCCAATTACTGTCTTTACTTTTAGAACTTGCTCGGTAATGCTTATGAGGGCCACAAGGAGAGTTTAACACTTTGGTACGATAGAGGCACTTAGGTTTTTTATTCTAGCCAAATAGCCTTCCTTCGTTTATTGATTCTGTAGATAACCCCTTCTTTCACCATTTTTTTATCATATTCCATTACCACTTAGTTTTATTATGCTTTGGTTATGCTTTTGCATATGACTTGTTTTTATTGGGAATTTTTGTCTTAGGAATAGTGTGGAATCTTTTAGCAGCTTTCTTCAATCCAAAATAAATTTACTCTATTATGTGAATGTTCTTCCTTTATGAAAAAAAAGAAAAAAAAGAGAAAAAAAATAAATATAAGAATAAGAGGGAAAGGTGATGAAAAGAAAGAAAGTAAGTGGGCTAAACATTTTCACTTGATTTCTATTTCCCACCTTGGACTACTGTCCATTGTTTACCCCTTGTGATCATTGTGGCTTGTGTGCAGGTCATGTATTTCATTGCAGAACACCATAGGTTCAACTCTTATCAAATTTATCTACCCCTACCTAATCCCCATTACAACCCTTATAAAGACCTTTTGACATAGTTGTTGACTCTCCATAAGTGGTAGGAGTAGGATTTAAGAGCAAGCATATAGTAAGTAAGGCAATAATTAATGCATTGAGCGATTAAACACCACCCTTTAAACACTTTGACTGATTTAGAGTGAATCTGGTGAGGAGTTGGTTCTGAATAATTTTGTTGAGACAGTATTTTGTAAATTATTGGCATCTTGGTTATGATACTTGAATTGATTACTTCGTTTCTTTTTGTTTGACTTACGCTTGTTAAGGATATGTACAGGAGCTCTCTAGCTTGTCTGTCAGCTTAAGTGTTGTTCCTTAGTGATTTATTTTCCTTATTTTACTTTTGATTGCTTGAGGACAAGCAATGAGCTAAGTGTGGGGTTATTTGATGTGTGTAAAATACACACATCTAAATGGGATTTTTAAGATTGATTTTATGGACATTTGGATGTGAATTGGTCCCAACACTCACCCTATGCATCTGTTTGTGTGCATTAGGTCCAAAAGAAGTTAAAGGATGATAAAAGGAAGAATTGGAGCATAATTGGACGTTGAAGCTGCTGAAACAAGCTAAGTACGAGCATGAGGAAGCTGAACATGGCCGTGTTGGTTTCAACAACGGTCCCGGCCGTGTTGGGTGCATCAAACATCAAAGGAAAAGTAGTTCTTAGGGAGCATGACCACAGAGAGTAACATGACCAGGAATACCAAATCATGTCCCCAACACGGTCAGGAACACGGCCGTGTTGGCGGTAATAGGGGGAATTAATTAAAAGAACGAAGAGAGGAAAGAAAAGAGAAAAGCGGGGGAGAACGTCCCAAACCTTAATATTTCTCTCTCTTTAAAATTCTATCATGGCGGCCGTTTTCTGCAATTCTCTATTACATGCCCATCTTTCTTGCAATAATGACAATAAGGAGCTGCTGAATCTTTCTTTTTCCTGCATTGAGAAGCCAAGTGCCCAATCTCATGACAATTAAAACATTCAACCTTGCTAATGTCACGAGCTTTGGGCTTTTAAGTGCTAGCGATAAGAGCCACATCCTATGTTGAATCATGAGATGATAATGACTATAGGCGAGTTTCTTCAGCAACTAATTCAGCCATGATATCATCAATGCAATGGTTGGTTTTACGATTAAGAATGGATGCATGAATATGTTCAAATTCAGAACGAAGCTTCATCAAAAATTGACGTGTTCGGTGTTGTTATCTGAGTTGCACAACTATTTCAAAAGCTTCTTTAGGAATGTTGTTATTGATCATATCCATCTCATTCCAAAGTTTAGTCATAGCCAAATAAAATTCTTGAATATTACGAGAGTTTTAGGATAGAATACTTATCTCTTGTTCTATATGATAAATTCGAGCCTCGTTACTTTGTTTGTAGATTTTCTATAAGTAATCCCACAAAGAGCTAAGATTTGCAGCAATAGAATTCTCCGCAGACTCCATGATCCATGTTTTAATTTTTTCATTATTGATGACCCATTTAGAAATGGATGATTCTTCTATAGGTTTAGATATGAAGCCATCAATATAACCCCAAAGATCCTGTCCTTCCAGGAAATTCTTCATATAAGATGACCACAATGAGTAATTTTTTTCCATCAAATCTGATGGCCAGCCGATGATTATGTAACACCATCAAGAGAAGACTGAATAAAAATGAATTTCTGCAAAAAAATAAGAAACTAGGGATGAAACCCAAGATATTGGGGATGAAACCCAACTGTTGCGAAGAAAAAAAAATAATTTCTGATTTTAGAGATGATGGATCAGACCTGGTGCGCTGATACTATGTTAACAAAGAATACTATGAGTAAAAAGACAAGATGAGAATGATTTTGGATTATTTATTCTTGGGCAACAACCCTGTATTTATATTGTACAAAGTCAATAATAGCTAATATATATTGCACAATTACAGCAGCTAATATATACATAAATGTAGCAGTTAATTTACAATAGCAAATCTGGCAATTACTTTAATTTATGCTCTTTCCTTTCATAGTGCAAGATGGACAAGAGACAAAACTAAGGCACATAATATAGTTATAACGTCTATTTTATGCAGAATGGAATAGGAAATAAAACTTGTTGCTATAATATTACACAACCAAAGTTTCAAGTGGCATACCTTCAGGATAACTGGGACAACTTTCCATATGCGACATGAAGCTAATTTATTCATATATTATGCTTTGTGTATTACTTATTCAGCCAGGTTTTGTTAAAGGAAAAATTATCTAATTCAGGATTGTGGTTATTGATGTTAGGCGACTCAGTTACTGCCATTAGATCACCAAACTTAGGTTCTTCTTTGGCTTCATCAATTGGCAATCCTTCTAAGTGCAATTGGTTTCAGAAGTCCAACATTTAGTTCAAGCTGATATGTTATCAAGCAAATAGATCAGGAAAAGTTACCCTGGATTCTATAAGGATGATAAAATGTCATGTTCAGTTAAGGAAAACAAGGACTGTACCAAGCAATTCATGCCCTACAAGTACAGAGATAAACCAAGTAAAAGACCACATAAAGATAGGAAATCATTTTGAATTAGACCAAGTTACCTGTGAATACTTGAACTGATTTTAAAGTAGTTAAGAGGCATGTAAATAACTTCATAGTTAGTGTGATGTATCCTGAAATTTTAAAGTAACAGCTGAAAAACATTTGCTCGGGCCTGCTTGGGACATTGATCATAAGGGAATCACATGGTCTTGTCTAATCAATTAGGGGTCTGACCATTCATACCCTTCAATTTGCTTTTGTTGGAAAACAACATGGCCTACTAGTGGGATAAGCCAATAGTTGAAAAATTATGTTAGATCCATAACTATATGAATCCCTACTTTCTAATAATAATTGGTTTGTAATAAGTTCTAAAAATAATGGAAAGTAAGATAGGAAAGATGTAGAATTCAGCAAGAAATCCTAACTGCAAAAACAGAAATAGTAGCTAAAGGAAGGGAGAGGAACTAGAATCACCATAAAGCTCATTGGTACTGGAGTCATCTCCAGGCCTGTGACATCTCAAGTCCAATTCCAGTGAAAGCCAATTTATCCAAAAGAAAAATGAAAATACATAACAGTTAAGATATTTGTTTCGGAGTGACATAAAAAATTTCCTTGTTGTTTGGCACATTGGAACCTTTTCCCTGTCATTCATTGACTGATTACATCTGAGTCATTGTCGTATTTCTTCACTAAAAGGAAAGTTGATCATCAATTATATTGTAAAATATAATGGAAAGAGAAGAAAATGGAAAAGGAAGGAAAGCAATACACAACTTCTAATCGCAAGTTGTAGAAAATTGAAATGATGAATTGGTTGTTTATATGATTCTGATCTTTTTACAATTGATTGTGCTGGTATTTATATACACATATACAACAGTACCCTATTCTACTTGGTTGCCTTGGTATCTCTGTCCAACGCCCCTTTCTTCTCTGGGAAAGGTTGGAGCGGCCTTCCCCTATCACAGGGATGGTTGCTCCCTTTCTTCAGGGCCCGTGATGAGCAACCTTGCACAGGCTTTTCTACCTATGCAATGTCTGAGGCCATACCTACTTTATTTCTGCTTTCAACACTCTCCCTCAAGTTGGGTTCGTAGAGGTTGATCGAACCCATCTTGCTGAGGATAGTCTGGTGACTACTTTTATTTAGAGCTTTTGTAAATATGTCGACCAACTAATCATGAATCCTGACAAATGGATTTTTAATTTCGCCTAACTATACTTTCTGCCTGATGAAGTGACAGTCCACCTCAATGTGTTTAGTATGTTCATAGAATACTGGATTGGATGTGATATGTCGGGCAACTTGATTATCACAGTACATCAACATGGGTTCTTTATAATCAATCCTTATATCAAGGAGCACTTGTTTGATCCAAGTGAGCTCGCTTACTGTGGATGCCATGGCTCTATATTCTACCTCTGTGCTTGATCTTGCCACTACACTTTGCTTTTTACTTTTCCATGTTACTAGGTTTCCTCCTACGAATGTGCAAAAACCCGTTGTTGACTTCCTATCACTACTTCCTGCCCAATCTGCATCAGAGAAACCAATTATAGTATTAGAGTGGCTGTTTTTCATCCAAATACCTTGACCTAGAGTGCTTTTGAGGTATCTAAGAATTCTATCAATAGCATCCAAGTGGCTGGTACGGGGGGCATGCATAAATTGGCTTACCATACTTACAGCATAGGAGATATCAGGTCTAGTGACAGTTAGATAAATTAACTTCCCTACTAGCCGTTGATAATGTCCTATGTTATCTAATGGGTTACCATCTTCTAACTTAAGTTTGACATTAGTTTCCATTGGAGTGGACGTAGGCTTAGCTCCTAGTTTCCCTCTTTCTTTTAAGAGGTCGAGCACATACTTTCTCTGAGATAGAAATAGACCTTTTTGTGATTTGGCTATTTCTATTCCAAGAAAGTATGAAAGCTAGCCAAGGTCCTTGACGTCGAATTCCCTTTTTAACTTTTTCTTAACCTTTTCAATTTTTTTGTTATTGTTACCGGTTATGATGATATCATCAACATATACTAAGATAATAATGGTGCATAAGTGATTGTGTTTGATGAACATTGAGGAATCTGAAGTACATTTACCGAAATTAATATTAAGAAGGAAAAAGCTCAGCTTGGCATACCATGCTCTTGGAGACTGCTTTAGACCATAAATTGCTTTGTTTAGCTCTATACCAATGACGACTCTAATGTGGACTTGTGACCTAGGGGGAGTCATGTAGACTTCCTCTTCTAAATTTCCTTGGAGGAAGGCATTCTTTACATCCATTTGAAATAGACTCCAACCTGAGTTAGTGGCAGCAAATAATAAAATACGAACAGTGTTCATTTTTGCTACAGGAGCAAAGGTTTCCTGGTAATCGACGCCATAGGTTTGAGTAAACCCTTTGGCTACTAAACTGGCTTTATATCGCTCGATTGATCCGTCACAGTTAAATTTTATCTTGTAAACCCTTTTACATCCTACAGGTTTTTTATTTGATGGTAAAGGGACAATTTCTCAAGTGTTATTTTTTTCTAAGGCAGATAGTTCTTCCTTCATGGCCTTACACCATTTTGGGTTAGTGTTGGCATCATAGAATGAGGTGGGTTCTGTATGTGCCGTAAGATTTCCTAGATAGGCTTGATAGTTATGAGACATGTGATCATAAGTGATGAACTTGCAAATTGGATACGATACCTTATGGGATACGTAATCCCTTAACCTGACAGACGATCTAGTTATTCGAAGTGGATCGTCTTAAGGCAATCTCTTCTTGTGGAGGTGCAATTTCCTCGCTTCTGGTAATAGTTTCTCCCCCTGAAGGGATTGACCTTAAGTCGAGAGGAGGCTACCCCTCCGGATGAGTGTCTTGACTGGAACTGCTGAGATCTGAAAAAGAAAAATTATGCGGAAATAATGTGGATGGCCCTTGAGAGTGTTGAGGTCTAGTACTATGAATATCATGAGGTTTATAATATGGTTTGTGTTCCAAAAAAGTGACATCCCTGGAAACATAGACTTTGTGAGTGAGGGGATCATAACATTTGTATCCCTTCTTGCCTATGAAGTAACCTAAAAAGATGGTTTTGGCAGAGCTTTTTTCAAATTTGTGAAGACGCTTAATGTGAAAAAAAGCAATGCAACCAAAAACACGAATATGCCCTAGCTCAATTTTTCAGTTTTTGAGAATTTATAAGGGGCTGAGATTGTGGAGTCTGACACTTGGAAGACGATTAATAAGATAGGTAGCAGTAAGGAGAGCATCAGACCAAAAAATAGAAGGAACGTTATTTTGAAAAAGCAGGGTGCGAGTGACAATAAGCAGATGCCTATTTTTTCTTTCAGAGACCCCATTCTATTCAGGGGTATTAATGCATATAGTCTGATGAAGGATGCCTTCCTTTTTAAAGAAGTTTTTAAAGTGTTGATTTATATATTCTATACCATTGTCAGAACGAAAAGTTTTAATACTATCAGTGTATTGAGTTTTAACAAAGTGAAAGAATTCTTGAAAACATGAGAAAACTTCATTTTTGCCTTTTAATAAATAGACCCAAGTTGTGCGAGTGTAGTCATCAATGAAGGTGACAAAATACCTAAAATGATTGTAAGAAGTAACAGGGACCGGGCCCCAAACATCAGAGTGCATTAATTCAAATCGTTTTTCAGAGGTACGAGATGAGAGAGGAAAAGGGAGATGAGTGTGTTTGAAAAATTTAAAAGTCTCACAGTGACTGGAATATAAATTATAATAGAATAATGTATTTAAGACAGAGTCGGATGGATGTCCAAAATGTAAATGCATTAACATGCCCTGATCGGCTGTTTTAGCAGACACAAAACGTTGATTGGTGGAGTTCTTAAGATAGTATAGACCATTGTCATAATATCTTTCACCAATCATCATCCTTGTAGTGCGATCCTGAAACAGAACAGAAGAAGGTGAAAAAATAACATTGCAGTTGAATTCATTAGTGATTCGTCCAACGGATAATAGATTAGATTTAAAATCAGGAATAAATAAGACATTATTTAGATGTTGGTTGAGTAATGTAGTGTTACCACTACCTTGGATTGGAGTTTTATGCCCGTTAGCGACTGTCACATGTTGAAATTTTTTTCCAGGAGAGAAATTTTGCAATTTTATTAAATCTCATGTCATGTGATCAAAAGCACCAGAGTCAATAATCCAATCAGTAGAGCAGTGTGTTAATTTTGTTGGAACATAATTAAATGATTTAGATACCGAACCTGACCCACTGGGCTGTTGATTTTGAACCAGAGCCTGGATTTGAGACAGTAGTTGATTGAGTTGAAAAGAGACTGTCGGGTCAGATCCATGGTTGAGACGGGTCGGGTTAGAATTGGGGGCAGCGGAAAGGCGGGTCAGGTCGGGTTGCTCGCTGCCGGGTCGAGTCATGGAGTCGGGTTGGGTTTGCTTATCTAACCCAGTATATATACCAGACTCCTTTAACCCTATATCATAAACACTCCCGCCCCCACTCTCGACATGTAACACTTCTCTAGGGTTTTCTCTTCTGCCGTCACCCCGTCTCTCTCCTCTGCCCCCTCTCCTCACTCCCCCAAGGCCTTCCCACTCCCGAAATGGCCGCAGATGTGGGTAGAGGTGCCAGCAACCATCGCAAGAGTGACCCTGCGTTTGGCAGTGGTCACAGCGCACGATGGCGCTCGGTCCTCCCCTCGTACGGGGTGGTTCTCGACGAATGTTGAAGGCTTGGCTGTCTATGAGGTTGGGGACAGGGTTTATTGTGCTTTTTCGAGTCTCCTCGTGCTGTATGTTTACTATTACAGCATCGATTTTGGGGAGTTCCGCTCCGAGGAGGATCTATGATCTCAAGCCTTCATAGCTTGAGTCCAGACCTCCCGGGTAGGTATATACGAGATCCTGTTCCTCTCATCTCTGTATCTCTTCTATGTCGTTTGATGGCGGAAGGCAATTCTGCAACTCTTCCCACCTTGTGAGTATTTCTGTTGCATATTGACATGAGCTTTTGGTCCCCTGTGTGATTTGTGATAACTCTTGCTTGAGTCTGAAAATGTGTGCGAAGTTGTGTTGGTGGCCTTATAGGCTCTGCATTTTGTCCTAGATTGATTTTGATGACTCTATTAAAATACAGAGTCTGGAAATCTGGGTTTCCATAGTGTTTGTAAGCATTGACATGACCAAATGGTCAGTCGTTTGCCATTCCTCCATTCTGTCTAGTTCTTCCTCTGTTGGGGCCTCTAGCCTTTCTGGCTTCGGCTGTTGCTTGGTCCCAATGATGAACCCTAGCTTTCTTCTACTGCTAAGGCCAATGTACACTGATTTCGACCATTTGAAATAGTTGGAATTTCCTTTAAGTGTTATGTTGGTTAGTTTGTCATTTTGAGACATGGCTAGAAAAAAAAATGGTAGATGATGGGTACAGGTTAGACCTGCTCTAATACCATGTAGAAAATTGAAATGATGAATTGGTTGTTTATATGATTCTGATCTTTGTACAATTAATTGTGCTGGTATTTATATACACATATACAACGGTACCCTATTCTACTTGGTTGCCTTGGTATCTCTGTCCAACATCCCTTTCTTCTCTAGGAAAGGTTGGAGCGGCCTTCCCCTGTCACAGGGATGGTTGCTCCCTTTCTTCAGGGCCTGTGATGAGCAACCCTGTACAAGCTTTTCTGTCTGTGCAGTGTCTGAGGCCATACCTACTTTTTCTCTACTTTCAACACAAGTGAATTAAAATCTCTAAACTTACTGGTAGAAAAACTATTCTGAATGAATAAGATTTTCTAATTTACTAGTAAAGAAAGCATGTAGTTTATAGTCAGGTCTTAAGCTAACTGTTTTACAAATCAATGGTAATGTTTCTATACAAAATTGCTGTCATTGATTATGATCTCTTCAACTGAGAAATAACATCCAACAAAATCTCTTCTCTACAAGGAATTATCAAGCCACCCGTTGGATGATCAAAGCCAAACTCTTCTTCAGCTTTTCGTAGTAGAGCTTGAAATGAAGGCTGATTCAAATAGGATACAGGTACCATAAATCTCTTCTTCTCAGTTTGTCCAACATAAACAGCCAGAAAGCCTTTCGGTACTTCTGCAGATATTAATGTTGTCTGATTTGTAGTTAGAAAAGATCGGCATAGAATTTGCTTGGCAAGGACAGTTCCAGGAAGACGAACACCCATTTTTTAATACTTCTATAGTTTGGAGAACAGATAAAGAATCTAAGGATTATGTTTGCTTTGGTTTGAACAAAAGCTATTAATAGAGGATGTGCATAGTTGAGTTCATTACAATTGATTGTAATGACATTACATAGATGAGATTACTAGTGAAAGATCTTCAAGTTTTAGAATGAATGGCCAAGAATCATGAAGTGGGGTACTGCTCAAGATATTGCTTGAAGGTATCACATGGTTTTGTCTTTTAACTAATCAACAAACATGGGAAAATTTCAAAGATCATGTAATAAGAACATACGTTTGTTTTCCTTGCTAAAGAAATTTTTTTAGATTGTTAATAGGAAAAATAATAGGATCCAACATAATTCATATATGCCATTATGTTTAATTTTCCACATGCAATAGTTTAGAAAAATGGTACATTATGATGTGAGATGAAGAAAATTTGCCAATATCGTATTATGGGTGCTGACTCCTTTTTCATCTCTCAATATTTTATGTCCTGGAACTATAAGATTACAAACTGGATTATATTCAGACAATACCAAAACGATTCAAAACATCAGCTGCATATTTCTTTTGGCATATGAAGATACCAACTGATCTTTGCACAATCTCAATTCTAAGAAAGAACCTCATTTTTCCTAAGTCAATCATATTAAATTCCTTCTCCATATAACTATTGAACTCATACATCATATCTTCATCATCACTTATAAACAAAAGATCATCAACATAGATGCTCATAATTAGAATCTTATCTTTATAGCTCCATTTGGCGAATAAGGTCTGCTCACCGTGACTTCTCTGAAATCCTTCTTTGATAAAGTAAGATTCAATTCGGTTAAACCAAGCTCTTGGAGCTACTTTAAATCGTAAAGTGTTTTATGTAACTTGTACACTTTTTGCTCACTCCCCTTCTTCACGTACCCCTTCGACTGTTCCACATAAACTTTTTCAGTTAATTCTCCATCTAAAAGGCAGACTTGACGTCTAGTTGATAGAGTTTCCAGCCTTTTGTAGCCAGAGCTATGATCATTGTGATAGTGTCCATTTGTGCTACAGGAGCATACACCTCTGTATAATCTATTCCATGTTGTTGTGCATAACCTTTAACCACCAATCTCGCTTTGTATTTATCCACTTCCCCGAGCTCGTTTAATTTAGTTTTGTAAACCCATTTTACTCCTATCTTTTTTGCTCCTGCTGGTAACTCTACTAGTTTCCAAGTCTGATTTTTCTCAATGGATTGAATTTCTTCATCCATAGCTAACCTCCACTTTAAGCTTCTGATTGCTTCTTCAAAACTCATCGGATCTGACGACATAATAAATGCCATATTTTCCTCTACTTCAGTTGAAAAACCTTCGGTCGAAATGTAGCCTGAAACATAATCTTGCATCCATATAGGAGGTTGTCTATTTCTTCCCTCCCTAGCATTCATGCCTTCTTCATTAATGGTGCTTGAAGAGACGCGTTCAGTTCCAGCTCTTTCAATGTCATCTATGGCAGCCTCTTCTTCCTCTATGTTCTCTTCATCATGAATGCTATTTTCGTTGTCGGCCCAATTTAAATCCATTAACAGTTCCTTTTCATACTGTTCTTCCCAATTCCATTGGCTATCTTCTTCAAAAATTACATCTCGGCTCATAATAATTTTGTTTGTGATAAGATTATATAATCTATATGCTTTAGATTCATTACTAACACAAAAAAGCATACATTTCATACTTTTATCTTCGAGCTTGGTCCATTTAGCATCTGGGACATGGACATGCCCTACACACCCAAACACTCTAAAGTGCTCTACCGATGGCTTTGCTCCACTTCAAGCTTCTTCTAGAGTCATGTCTTTAACAACTGAAGTAGGAGACTGATTCAGAACATACACCACCCATCTAATTGCTTCAGGCCAGAAATTTTTCGGAACTTTCTTTTCAGATTAAATGGATCTCACAAGATTCATCACAGTCTTGTTCTTGCACTCTGTTACGCCATTTTGCTGTAAGGTGTAAGCCATCGTTAATTGTCTCTTTATTCCATTCAATTTGCAAAACTCAGTGAACTCCATGGAGTTAAATTCACCTCCTCTATCTGTATGCAGACATTGAATAGGCAAACTTGCTTCCTTTTCTACAAGCATCTTGAAGCATTTGAAGGGATGAAATGCTTTTGATTTCTCTAACAAGAAGTATACCCATGCTTTTCTAGTGAAATCATCAATAAAATACAATGCATACTGCTTTTTACTATTGGAAGCCGGTGAAATAGGACCACAAATGTCTACATGAACTAATTGCAATTTCTGAGTTGCTCTCCAATTGACTCTTTTTTGGAATTAAAGCTCAATGTTGCTTGCCTTTCATGCAATCAGTACACATTATTGTAGACTCTGGTAACATTGGTAGCCCTGAAATCATTTCTTTTGATTTCAGCGTGTTCAATCCTCTATAACTGAGATGATAAAGCCTACAATGCCACAAGTGAGTGATGTCTTGTGTAGTAGTGTTGAAACATGATTCCTTTTGAAGTTATGCTTTAGCAATTACCACAAACATTCTATTTGCTATCATATTTGTTTGAATAATCAAACCTTTGAGTGGATGATAGATGCAACACATCCTTGATTGGATAAGAATGGTCAAGCCCCGCTCCTGCAATTGCCCTAAGCTTAAGAGATTATTCTTAAGTTCAGAAACATAAAATACATTTGTGATCACATGAGTTGTTCCATTCACCACCAGCTTCACATTTTCTTTCCCGAGTACATTCATTTTAGTATCGTTTCCAAGTTTCACCATATGCCGAAACACACCATCCATCTCCCAAAAACCACATTTATCTCCACACATATGGTTTGAGCATCCTGAGTCTAAGAACTAGACTTTCTTTTTTCTCATATTGGACATCTCCACATATGACATCAACAATAGTTCTTCACTATCATCAAACTCAGCAAAATTAGCTTCCTTATCCCATAATGGACACTCATACTGAAAATGACCAAGCTTATGACATTTGAAACATTCAATTGTGGCTCAATTAAAACTCGATCTTCCCTTTCCTCTTCCACGTCCTCTGGTGGTGTTTTTATCTCTTCCTCGTAAGGTAGATTTCTCATCTAAACTGACCTTCAAAGCATGCTCCTCACTATCTTTCTCTCAAAATTTCTGTTCATGCATGATGAAAGAGCTCTGCAATTCATCCACCGACAAAACATCAATATCCTTTGATTCTTCAATAGAACAAACAACATAGTTGAATTGTTCCATTAAAGAACGTAGAATTTTCTCTATAACTTAAATATCTGACATGTCCTCTCTATTGTTTCGCATGTTATTAGCGACTATCGTCACCCTTGAGAAATAATCTGAGACAAGTTCGCCAACTTGCATTTCCAAAACTTCAAATTCACGTCGTAGTGCTTAGAGCTGTATACATTGAACCTTTGCATTTCCTTGAAACTTTCGTTTCATTGACTCCCATATTTGTCTGAAAGTATCCTTTTGAAGAATGGATTTTAATATTGTTTTATCAATGGACTGAAAAAGATAATTTCTCACCTTCAAATCCTTGAGCTTAAGGTCATCAAGATCTTTCTTTTGTGCAGTAGTCAAAACTTCTCCATGTTTGGGCTCTGTGTAACCAATGGCGATGAGATGCCAATACTCTTTTGATCTCATGAAGTTTTCTATTAGTATACTCTAATGGTCGTAATCTTCATCGAACTTAGGAATGCTGGGTTGAAGAAAGCTGCTGCTCCTTCTTCTGCCATCTCTCAATCACTCCCTAAGTGTTTACTCTTAAGTGTTTCACTCTCCCTCTTTTACTCTCTTTCTTGCGTTAGGATACTGCAGTTCCTAACTTCACACTTAAACATACAAATCAAGCTTCAGTTTATGGCTCTAATACCAATTATAGAGTTTAGAAACATAGCAATATAAAGTGAAGACAAAGTTGATTAATTTATTGATGAATCACATGAGACTTAAATAGTCTAACAACTCTAATTGAAAATGAGAAAAATAGCCCATTAAAATGGTAATAACTAATTGGAAACAGTAAAGTAATGCTAAATAATAGGAATGTTACTAACAAGAATTGAACCAGTTCTAAACACGGGTGACTCTTCCAACATAAGGTCTTTAATGTATTTCCATTGACTAAGAAAATGGCTAGTCGATGATCTAGAAATCTCAATTCCAAGAAAATATGCAGTAGACCCTAAATCTTTCATCTGAAAAGATTGTTGAAGGAGATTCTTGAGCTGATGGTGTTGAGAATGATCACCTCCAGTAATCAAAATATCATTAACATAGATGAGAATAAAGACCTTGCCTTGAGAAGTGGAATGGATAAACAAGGAGTAACCATTGCTGCTCTGTTGATAACTAATAGCTAGCAACACGCTTTTTAATTTGAAGAACCATGCACAAGATGCTTGTTTCAAGCCATAGAGAGCCTTACGTAATTTGCAAGCCATATTTGATGTTGTAGGATATCCAGGAGGTGGACGCATATAAGCAGTCTCTCGGATAGATCACCATTGATGAAAGCATTTTTCACATCCATTTGGGTGATGTCTCAATTGTGCATTCTAGCTACGGCTATCAAAGTGCGAACAGTACTCATTTTTACAACCGGAGCAAAAGGCTCATCATAATCGGTGCCATACTCTTGATTGAAGCCTTGAGCTATAATATGGACTTTATAATGATCTAATGAACCATCAGCCTTTACTTTAACAGTATAGACCTATCGACAACCCACCACAGGATGATCTATAGGAAAAGGAACTATTTTCCAGGTGTGGTTATTTTCCAATGCTTTGAGTTCCTTTGTCATAGCATTGCACCACTCTGCACTTGTTGCTGCTTGCTTATTAGATCGAGAAATAGAAAATGGATCAAGTGTAGTAAATAAACAAAGACGATCAAGAGCTTTAATTACACGATGGATCTCGTCCAAGTAGGGGCGGCGCAATGGGTGGTGATGGTGCTAATGTGCAGTAGGTGGTGTAGCATGTGGAGTTGGTGATGAAGCAAGCAATAATGATGGTGCAGTGGGTGATGATAGTGGTGAAGTGGATGAGACAAGTTAAGGAGAGGAAGAAAGATTACCTGAGTCCAAAGTTGGTGATGGTAGAGGCGTAGTTAGGGGAACTCGAGGTCTTTGGTGGTACGTCAAGACAGGCCGCACATTGTTAGAAAAATAGGATAAGGGAACAGATGAATGTAAAGATGACAAAGAAAGAGAGGAAGTAAAAAATAAAAGTATCTTAAAAAAATGACATTTCTGGAGATCCTTATTTTCTTTGCTTCCCAAATCATAAAATCGATATCTTTCTTGAGTTTCAGAGTATCCCAAGAAAGTGCAACGAACAGAGAAGACAATGATTTTCAATGTCTTATTCTTGGGCAACAGCCCGACATTATAATGTACAAAGTCAATTATGTCCAACAAATAATGCATAATTATAGCAGCTTATTGATGCATATTTACGCATTTCATTATGATTCAAATCCCTTTGATTTCTGTCCTTTCCTTTCATAGATCAAACCTTGGTCCTTCTTCAGGGAAATTCATTATGCTTTCAGGAATGCAATTGGTACCACCAAGCCCCACATTTAGGTCAAGCCGGTATGTTGCTCTAGTAGATAGAAGCAATACTAAACAAATAAATCAGAAAATGTTTCCCTGGTTTTTAAACTGATAATAAATTATCATGTTCAATTGTGGAAAACAAGGATTGTACCAAGTAAATGGTAGTTACAGATTCATGCATATCCCTTTCTTTTCATGGCTCTTTGACGAAGAAACAGTGTGACCCACAAGTACATGGATAAATCAAGTAAAGAAAACACATAAAGACTGGATATCAATTTGAATTAGATGCAGGACCATATTATCTTTTGATCATAGACATTGCTAAATATTCAATTCTTAGTTCCTCATTAGAGACTTTGAATGCTTGAGTTGATTTTGATTTAGTAGTAGGTAACAGGCATGTGTTGGAACATATGAGCTTGTCTTGGAAACAAGCACATGGTTTCCAGCAAATTTTCCATAGCTTGTAAGTCCCCATGTAGTATTTAATTTCTTGTTTGACTTTGTACAAGTTCCTACGTTAGTGGCATTGGAAACTACAACTTTTGTAATCTCTTTCTCTATTTAAATCAAATGTTAAAGGCTGAAAATATAAAAAAAAAAAAACATATTTTTCCTCTCAATTTCTCTTCATCATTTCCATATTTCTTAAGAACTTGAGCTCAGATTTAGCTCAGTTTATAAGAACTTTAGCTCATACCCAACTAAGTTCTATTTCATTTCCGTATTTACAGTGGTATCAGAGCTCTTGTCCTACGGGCTATGAGGCTAAAAACATAAAATCTAGAGAATCAAACACGTAAGGGAGAGAAATACCGAGTGTTTGAAAGATTTGTGAGACTTTTGAAAAAGAAAAAGAAGAACAAGAACAAGAACAAAACCAGAAAAATGGCTTCAAGTAGCTCATTAGCTCCAGCAGCTCCTACCTTCAACGGATCACTTTATCATTTGTGGTCGGTGAAGATGAAAACTTACCTCAAATCTCAAGGTCTATGGAAAGTGGTTGAGACAGATGAAGATCCTCCCACTCTCAGGCCAAATCCAACAGTAGCTCAGCTCAGAGACCATGAAGAACAGCTCCTCAGGAAAGATAAAGCCTTGACGTGCATCCACTCAAGCTTGGCAGATCATGTTTTCACCAGCATCATGGACCTGGAAAAACCCAAAGCTGTTTGGGATTATCTCAAAGAGAGCTTTGAAGGCACAGACCAAGTGAAAGCTGTGAAGCTCTTGACGCTCAAGAGAGAATTTGAGCTGCTCAAGATGAAGGATGATGAGCTAGTGAAAGATTATTCATCAAGAATGATGGATCTTGTAAACCAAATTAGGCTGTATAGTGAAGCTCTACCTGATCAGAGAGTGGTGGAGAAGATTATGGTCAGCGTACCAAGAAAATTTGAAGCTAAAATTTCAGTTATTTAAGAGTCATGTGATTTGCAGAGGCTAATAGTAGCTGAGCTCACTAGCAAATTAGTAGCTCAAGAACAAAGAAGCTCAATGAGAGATGAAGAGACAGCTGAAGGTTCTTTCTTTGTTTCTCATAAAGGAAAGAAGCCAAACAGTAGAAATAGAAGAGGTACTAGCTACAAAAATCGAGCTCCAGAAAATTCGAGCTCAAAACAGGGCAAGCTTCCTCCTTGCTCCATTTGCAAGAAAACAAACCATGTTGAAAAAGATTGTTGGTACAAAGATGGTGAAAAACCAAAGTACAAATGCAGCTTTTGCAACAAGATTGGCCACACCGAGAAGTTTTACAGAGCCAAGAAAGCTCAACAAGCTCAAACGCAAGCTCAAGAGCAGGTCCTTGCAGCTGAGGAGGAGAAATCACATCCAAGAGAGCATTTATTCATGGCTTCTCAAGCTAACAAAACAGCTCATAATTACACTTGGCTCATAGACAGTGGATGTACTAGCCACATGACACCAGATGCTACAAGTTTTAATAGCCTTGACGAGTCAATAACAACCAGAGTGAAGCTGGGAGATGGCTCAACGGTTCAAGCTAGAGGAAGAGGCTCAATTTCTATCAACACTAAGAAAGGTATCAAAGCTATCTCAGATGTTCTTTACATACCTGAGCTCAATCAAAATTTGCTTAGTGTGCCTCAAATGATTAGAAAAGGTTATGGTGTCTATTTCAAAAACGCATGCTGCTATATTTTAGATACCTGTGGTGTTGAGATAGCTAAAGTCAAGATGATTGGTAATAGCTTTTATTTGAAGCTAGATGTTATTCAGACATGTGCATTTAGTGTAAAAGAGGATGATAGCTTGAAATGGCCCAAGAGGCTAGGCCACTACAATTTTAGAACTTTAAAAGAGATGCATGATTTAGAGCTAGTTTTGAGTCTGCCTGAAATTGTAGCTCGAGAAGTAGAGTGTGAGGGCTATAAGCTCGGAAAGTCACAAAGAACTCCTTTTCCAAAAGGCGAGTCACTGGGAAGCTCTTGAAAAGCTAGAAATTGTGCATTCAGATATTTGTGGTCCTATGGCAACACCTTCCTTGAGTGAAAACAGGTACTTTGTGCTCTTTATTGATGATTTTTCAAGGATGATTTGGGTGCACTTCCTCAAAACCAAGTCCTCAGTTTTTTCAATTTTCAAAAATTTCAAGAAGCTAGTGGAAACTGAAAGTAGCTGCAAGCTTAAGGTGTTGAGAACTGACAATGGTGGAGAGTACACTTCACAACAATTCAGCTCCTTTTGCCAAGAAGAAGGCATCCTACACCAGCTCACGGTTCCATATTCTCCACAACAAAATGGAGTCTCAGAAAGAAAGAATAGAACTGTGATGAACATGGCTAGAAGCATGCTATTTGAGAAGAAGCTACCAAAGACTTTTTGGGCTGAAGCTGTAGCTACTTCAGTATATTTGTTGAATAGAATTGCAACGAAGGCAGTGGAAGGCAAGACCCCATATGAAGCTTGGAACGGTGTCAAGCCTTCAATTGAGCATCTCAGAATTTTTGGCTTAATATGCTATTTTCACATTCCTTCAGTCAAAAGAACGAAGCTAGATCAGAGAGCTATGAAGGGTATATTTATGGGTTATTCAACAGAGTCCAAAGGCTACAGAATTTTTGAGCTCAACAATAAAAGAATTGAGCTCAGCAGAGATATGAGCTTTGATGAGAGCTCTTTTTGGAATTGGGATTCACATGAAGTCAAGAAGTATGAGCTTCCTTCCTTATTAGCTCTTACTTTTGAAGCGGAAGAAGAAGAGAACGTCAATGACGAGCTATTTGATGTGCACAACACTAGTGACACTCAAGTGCTCAGAATAAGACCGTTACCTGAGGTGTATGAAAGATGCAATTTTGTCTTCGCTGAGCCAGCTAACTTTGATGAAGCTTCCAAGCATCCAGAATGGATTGAAGCTATGAAAGCTGAAATTCAAATGATAGAAAAGAACAACACTTGGCTGCTCACTGAGCTACCACAAAATAAGCAAGCTATAGGAGTCAAATGGGTGTTCAGAACCAAGTACAATTCTGATGGCTCAATCAACAAGCTCAAGGCCAGATTAGTTGTGAAGGGCTATGCTCAAGTTGCGGGTAGTGACTATGGAGATACCTTTGCTCCAGTAGCTAGACATGACACTATCTAGTTGTTTTTGTCTTTTGCAGCTCAAATGGACTGGAAAGTTTTCCATCTCGATGTGAAATCAGCATTCTTGAATGGTGAGCTCAAGGAGGAGCTCTACATAGAGCAACTAGAAGGTTTCCAAGTGAGAGGAAGAGAAGATGAGGTGTACAAGCTAAGAAAGGCTTTGTACGGGCTGAAGCAAGCTCCAAGAGCTTAGTACCAGAAAATTGATGCTCACTTGATGCAACAAGGGTTCAAGAGAAGTGATAATGAAGCTACTCTTTATTTGAAGCAAGAAGTGTGGTTTCATTATATGTTGATGACCTCCTTGTTACTGGTAGCCAAAAAGAAGCTGTTTCAGAACTCAAGAAGCAAATGGAAAGTGTTTTTGAGATGTTCGATTTGGGCTTAATGAACTATTTTCTTGGGATGGAAATTCATTAATGCTCCTCAGGAATTTTCATATCTCAAAGAAAGTATGCTCTTGATGTTTTGAAGAAGTTTAAGCTAGAAGCTTGTAAAGAAGTTGCAGCTCCAATAGCTCAGAATGAAAAGCTTTCAAAGAATGATAGAGAAAAGCTAGAAAACCCAACTGTGTACAGAAGCATTATTGGCAGTCTGCTGTATCTTTCAGCTACAAGACCTAACCTAATGTATCTAGCTAGCCTTCTTTCAAGATTCATGAGCTATCCTACGAGTGTGCATCTAGGAGTAGCTAAAAGAGTTCTCAAGTTCTTGAAGGGTACTGTGAAGGATGGTATTTGGTATCACAGGCTTGACCAAATTGAGCTACAAGGTTATGCTGATAGTGATTGGGCTGGAAGTGTGGATGACATGAAGAGCACTTCAAGCTATGTGTTCTCGCTAGGCTCAGGTGCAATTTGCTGGAACTCAGAGAAACAAGAAGTTGTAGCTCAATCAATGATCAAATCAAGCTATATGGCTTAGAAAGCTCTTGTCAGATTTGTGTGTTGAGCTAGACAAACCAACTACAATCTATTGTGACAACAAGTCAGCAATTGCTATAGCTGAAAATCCAGTTCAACATGGACAAACCAAGCACATCAATGTGAAGTTTCACTCCATTAGAGAAGCTGAGAAGAATTTGGAGATCAAGCTCCAGCATTGCTCTTCAAAAGAGCAGCTTGCTGATCTCTTTACTAAACCATTATCAAGACCAAGAATTGATTTTTTGAAGAATCAACTAGGAGCTTCCAAGACCAACCTCAAGGAGGAGTGTTGGAACATGTGAGCTTGTCTTGAAAATAAGCACATGGTTTCCAGCAAATTTTCCATAGCTTGTAAGTTCCCATGTAGTATTTAATTTCTTGTTTGACTTTGTACAAGTTCCTACGTTAGTGGCATTGGGAATTACAACTTTTGTAATCTCTTTCTTTATTTAAATCAAATGTTAAAGGCTGAAAATATAAGGAAAAAAAACATATTTTTCCTCTCAATTTCTCTTCATCATTTCCATATTTCTTAAGAACTTGAGCTCAGATTTAGCTCAGTTTATAAGAACTTTAGCTTAAACCCAGCTAAGTTCTATTTCATTTCTGCATTTACAGCATGTAATTAATTTCATGATAAGTGTGGCATATCCTGAAAATTTGGAAGTAATGGCTGAAAACTATTTGATGGGGTCTGCTTGAGACATTGCTCATAAGGGAACCATATGTATTGTCTTCAAAGTATTGCATTAGGGGCCTGACCCATCATACCTTTCAAGCTGCTTCTGTTGAAAATCATGGCCTACAAAGCTAATGGCCAGCAATGCATATTGCAATTTAGTGTTGATAGCTCGAGTTAGATCCATAACTACGCGAATCCTGATTTTCTTCTAAACATTCTTGATAACTAGATGGTGTTTATAATAATTGATTTGTTATAAATCCAAAAAGGAATGGAAAGTAAAACAAGAAAGATGTAGAATAGGTACCAATGAGCTTTAGATTAATGGAGTCACGTCCAGGACTGTGACATCTTAAGTTCGAAGGCCAATCAATCCCAGAAGAATAAGGATCACAAGACAATTTCCTTTGGCTCAAAAAAAAAAAGACAGACAATCTCCTTCAGAAATGTCATAAATTTTGCCTGTCGCCATTTGGCAAAGTGAAAATTTTCCCTGTAGTTTGTTCATTAAACCTACAAGGGTTTTTGCCATTTTTCTTTCCTGAGAAGGAATATGATAACCATGTATCTTTGCAGAATCTAATAGAAGTAAAGAAAATGAGATATGAAGCAATGAAAAAGTTCTAATTTCAAAATAGTTCTCTAATTTTACTATTAGAAAACGTATGTATTTTACAGCCAACAAGTCATTTGTAATGTATCTGTACAAAATTGTTGTCATTGGTTAGCTTGAATGCCTTGTCTTATGATCTATTCAACTGAGAAGTAACATCAATAAAAATGTCTTCTCTGCAAGGAATCGTCAAGCCACCCATCGGATGATCAAACCCAAATTCTTCTTCAGCTTTTCTTAGTAGAGCTTGAAATGAAGGCTGACTCAAATAGGATACAGGTACCATAAATCTCTTCCTCTCAGTCTGTCCAACGTAAACAGCCAGAAAGCCTTTTGGAACTTCTGGAGATGCTGAACTTATTTTATTTGCAGTTAGGACAGATCTGCGAAGAATTTGCTTGGCAAGAATAGTTCCAGGAAGACGAATACCCATTTTCTGATGTCAATATAGTTCCTGGAAAACGAATCAAGGATCTGAGGAGTGTGTGTAGAGTTTGCTTTGGTTTGAATGAGAGCTATCAATACAGAATGTGTAGAGTTGAGTTCATTGTGATCGATTATCTGGCCATTATATAGATCATATAACTTGTGAAAAATCTTCAAATTTGCAATGAATGGTCAAGAATCATGATGTGGGCACTACTCAAGACATTGCTTGAGGGGATCACGTGGCCTTGTCATTGCAACTAATCAACAGACACAGGATTCATATTAAGTCTTCATTCTAAAGAACAGGATGCCCTACATGTTTCTTTTCTAGTGGAAGTTTTAAATTGTTAACAGCTAACTAGATAAGGGAAATAATTATGACTTCTGACATTGTGTATACCCTGAAGTGCAAGATGGATAAGGGACAAAACCAAGACAGATAACATAGTAACAATGTCTGTTCTATGCAGAATGGATGAAAAATAGGTAGAAAGAAATAGAAGTTGTTTTTGTTATCTAGCGCAACCAAAGTTTCAAGTAGCCTACCACCAGCCCTGTACTACTTATATATATTGGAACTAAAATAATTTCTTTACATAGTTTCTTTACTTGGTCTTACCTTTCTACAGTAAAGGCACCCTTTTATGCATTCATGGTTATTTGATGAGGAAACAGTGTAAACTAAGTGAAAAACCATATAAAGATTGGATATCATTTTGAATTGGATGCAAGACCAAGTTATCTTTAGATCACTGACATGGTTAAGACAATTGGATTGGTTCTCTAGTAGAGACTGTGAATGCTTGAGCTGATTTTGATCAAGTAGTAGGGAACATGTATAGTATAATGACCTATCCTGAAAATTTTGAAGTAATGGCTGAACACCATCTCATGGGATCTGCTTGGGGCATTGCTCATAAGGGAATCACATGGTCTTGTCTTCAAAGCAATCAATTAGGGGCCTGATCATTCATTCATACCTTTCAAGTTGCTTTTGTTGAGAAACAGCATGGCCTACAAAGCCAATGGCCAGCCAGTATTGATAGCTTGAGTTAGATCCCTAACCCTGCGAGTCCTGATTTTCTTATGAACGTTCTTGATAACTATTGGTGTTTATGACGGTTGATTTATGATAATCCTAAGAAAAAGAAAAGGAAAATTAGACCAGAAAGATGAACTCTGCCAGAGAGCCTATCTGTAGAAATAAAGATAGTGGTTAGAGGAACAGAAAGCAACAAGAATCACATAACAGGTACCAATGCGCTTTAGCTCAGTGCACTGGAGTTGTCTCCAGAGTTGTGACGTCTCAAGTTTGAACCACAATCACCTAATTTATTCGAAAAGAAATAAAATCACAGAACAGGTAACATTTTCGTTTTGAAATATCTTAAAATTTTTCCCTGTCGTTTGACACAGTGGAATCTTTTCCCTGCACTTTGTTCTTTGAAAGTACAAGGGTTCTTGCCATTTTCTTTCCTGAAAAAGGAATTCGATAACCATGTCTGTTTCCAAATCCAATGGAAAGAGATGAAAATGAAAAGGGAAGCAATAAACAACTTCTAATTTTGTAAGTGAATAAGAATCTCTACATTTACTTTTATAGTCAGTTCTGAAGAAACTGTTTTACAAGTCATGGCTAATGTTTTCTGTACAAAATTGTTGTCATTAATTAGCTTCAATGCGTTTGTCTGATGATCTATTCAACTCAGAAGTAATATCAATGAAAATGTCCTCTCTGTAAGGAATTGTCAAGCCACCCATTGGATGATCAAAGCCAAACTCTTCTTCAGCTATTCGTAGTAAAGCTTGAAATGAAGGCTGATTCAAATAGGACACAGGTACCATAAATCTCTTCTTCTCAGTTTGTCCAACATAAACAGAAAGGAATCCTTTCGGTACTTCTGCAGATGTTGAAGCTGTTTTATTTGCAGTTAGGACAGATCAGCGAAGCATTTGCTTGGCAAGAACAGCTCCAGGAAGACGAACACCCATTTCGTAATGTTGTTATTACTTGGAAAACAAATCAAGAATTTGAGGGTTATATTTGCTTTGGTTTGAACACAAGCTATCATTAGAGAATACGTAGAGTTGAGTTCATTGCAGTTGATTGTATGGACATGATACAGATGAGATTACTTTGTGAAAAATCTTCAAGTTTTGGAATGAGTGGCCAAGAATCTTGAAGGGTTACTGCTCAAGACAATGCCTGAATGTATCACATGGACTTGTCTTTCAACTAATGAACAAACATGGGCAACTTAAAATCGAATGATGCCTACATGTTATAGTACACATCATGCCCTACGTTTTGTTTTTATTTCCATAGAAAGCTTTAGATTGCAAACGGACAGGCTAGATAAGGAAAATAATTAGATATCTAAAATTAGATTTGTATCTAAATGCAAGATGAAAAAGGGACAAAAACAAGACATTTAACATGGTAACAATGTGTGTGCTTTGTTCAGGATGGATGAAATATAGAAGATGCAGGTGTTTTTATGCTTTTGCACAGCCAAAGTTCCAAGTAACCTACCACCTGCCCTGTAAATAACTCATATTTCCACATGCAACAGTTAAAAAGATGGTGCTTTGTGATGTGAGAAGAAAACAATTTGTTAAAATGGTACGCTTTGTGTACTACCAACACATTGGGAACTGAAAACTACTTCACATAGTTTATACCATTGATCTCACCTTCAGGATTTCTCCTTAAGAACCACAATTCTGCAATAAAGATGATCTATCAGACTGCTATGAGTGACACAAGGATTACTCTATGCAAGAATGATCTAAAACATATTAGATCATTCAGTTTTGCTAAAACTAAAACTGTGATTACTGGTTTAGGCAACTATGTTTGGGAATTTGTATCAACTGTATTATGAACAGTTCAAACCATAAGTCAGTTAAATAGCATATGATATTGATACTGCAATTACAAGATCAAGCTCAAGTCTTCTTCAGCTTGACTAATTATCAAATATTTAATGCAAGATGCTTCAGAATACAATTGGTACCAGTAGATACACACCTACTCCAAGTTGATATGTTGCTCACTAGAAGATAGAATAGAAGCATCAAGAATCAAATATCAGAGAAAGCCACCCTCAAAAATGACAATGCTGAGTAAATACAGTCATGAAATTATCCATCCTTAATCATGGCTTTCTGCGAAAAGGAAACAGAAAAAAAGACCTGTGTGGAACCCAAAGAATTGCCTCTCGCGATTTATATACATGAAACTATAATTCTAAAGAGGTAAGGTTAGTGTAGTTGAATCATGACTGTTGCATGCTTTATTATACCAGGCAAACGGTTCTTAGCTGAAGACTTGATTTGGTTATGAAATAATTTGTGTGTATATATGGTACGGTAGTTATGCAGGGTATAGTTAGAGAGACAGCTGTGGTTAAGAATGTAAGAACCTATTAGAAGCCAATTGTAGTTAAGGATATATATGGATGAGAAGGGTTCTTCTCCATTCTTTTAGCTTGTTATTTGTATACATTCTGTAACAACTTTAGTAGCAATCCATTTTCCTGAGTTTCTTTAAGTAAGGCATTTACTTTGCCTAGAATTGTAGTCTATCTTACAAGAAGAAGGTGCTTATAATTTATGGTGTCTCTACAGAATGACAATGAAGAGGCTTGTTACGTGCAGAAGATTCAATTTTGAGAAAGTGTCTGAATTGGTGTCTTTAGCAGTTAGAACAAGTATTTTCTTTCTGGGTCTCTGATGAAAATTTCCATGCTTTGAAAGTTTATCAAACAAAATTGAATTGAAATAAAAGGAAAGACCACAATTGTCTAATTAACAATTAGAAGAACTTGTTATGTTACAAGATGCAATTCCTACTCAAATAAATACTTTGGCACATGCCATTTCTCTAATCTATATAGAAGAGGAACAGGGTAAGGATGATAAAGATAAAGATCACAGATAAATATATTAATCATTCATAAGTATCTGTTTACAGAAGCTTCAAGATTACATAGATGGATATGAAATGTCGTAAATACTATATCCAGTTGCATTAAAGGAAATTACTGTCTAACATTATTATCTACTTTTATTTTGAGCATCAACTCCAAGCACAAGATCCTATACATAGTCTTCAGCCACCTGAATAGAGAACACATAATCAGCACCAGAAATAAGAGCGGAGTCCAACAAGGCCAAATTACTGCCCCAGTCTACCAGATTATAGAGCATGCAAAAGGGTAGAGGAAAAAGCAGATGGCTGATACTTCCGGGGAGACGTACCCCAGACAACCCAGCCAAAGTCAAATAACAAAATTAAAATAGCCAATCTTTAATCCAACAGAAAATCTATATATTCTCCTCAATATCCCTAATTTCACCAAACCCTGGCCCGCCGCAAGGGCGAAAAGGATATTTCAGTGGATGTGCCCTACATCAATACAGCATAAACAGGAAAGCAACTGGCTTAAGTAATGATTTTCTTCCAAGAACAGCTGTACTATGAATTTTCTACAGATAACAGTCAATAAAATAGGTGTAACTAATTGAGAGAGTTGAAATAATTATAGTAAATCATTTGTCTAAGAAATAAGGACCACCATAACAACACTTTGAAACTTGGGCCAATAATTTCGGTTTGATATGTTATAATATCAAATCACTAAGTTTTGAAATAGTAATCAAAGCAGAGGATGTACATGTATAATAATAACACTAACCTAGAGCTAAGCACTGGTCTCTGAAGGTGCATCACCAATAAGCTTGAATTCCTGAACCTCCTTAAAGTTCAACCATGGCTTTTCCCAAATCTTGGCTTCATAAACTTTCTTATGACCACCATCCATTACCTCCAACGTAATATAATACATTGTCCCAGCCACCACTTGCTGCTTGGCATTCACCACCTTCTTGTACTCCAAGAGTGCATTCTGCCCAAAATTTAAAAAAGAATATATAAAACAAATAATTATAATAATAATAATAATAATAATAATAATAATAATAAATTATCCTCAGCAAACCATCAATTCAAAAGATAATAAAAATCAAACTGAAAAAATTAAATTCTTTCAAAATCATGGTGATTTTTGGCATGAAAGATTGAATTCTATCAACTATGAACTTTCCAAACATGAGAATTGACTGATAAATTGAATTCGATTGAACTGAACTCTTGCATTTTTAGACTTTCCAAACATTATGTCAATCATTATGTAAAAGAAAAAGAAAAAAAGCAAATTTAGTAAAAATATAATCATTAGAATATAATTATACCCCTAAAAATAAAAATTAAACTAAACTAAACAGCGAATAAGATAGAGATAATTTATCATTAAAATCAAACTTTAAAAACAAAAAAGAGAAAATGAGTTTCAATTTCTTCAGTGCTAATAATAAATATAAACAAGCAAATAGGCAGAAAGGAAAAGAACACAATATTACTATGACAGGCAATTACAACCCTAAATTGAATCATATATAGAATTCAACGCATATTAATTAAATTTTTAAGAAATAGTAATAAAATTAAACCCTAGAAAGAGAAAAGAAAACAGAACCAAACCAAACCAAACCTGTTTCTTGTTGTAATCATCAACAGCGAAACGAGCGAGGCTATCGATCTCAACGCTATTAGCAGATCCTTGTACCTCTTGAATACCACCTGCAGTTGCCATTTTCTTCTTCAGAATTCAGAAATTTTTTCTTTTTGTTTTTGCTTATAAATGAGTGAGAAAAGAAGAACAAGAAACGATGTTATATAGGAGAAGAAGTCGCTGTTTAAAAAAATAATAATAAAGAAAAAGAGACGTAGATATTTATATAAGGGAATCTTAATCATATGGTGCAACGCAGTTGGTGCTCTCGATTTTTTTGGTCAATTTTGGCGCTGTTTTGACTTTTGAGCTAACTTGCAGATTTCATTGTATCCGTACGTGTCACAGTGTTTTCGCTCTTGGTCTAAGGAAAATTATACTTTACATGCATATATGTATATGTATATGCACACAGTAGTATAGCTCCTCGTGTATGATATACGCATAAATTATTATAATATAAGTTATTAAAAAATATTTAACTATTTTATGGATATCTTTTTATTAAATAGTAGTAATTTATAAATATAATATATATAACTAATAATTTATTACAAAATCAAGTGCTCTTTCAGCTACAGACAAATTAGTCGGTGCACTGTATAATTGGTATTATTATTTTAATTATAAAATTAAATTAATAGATATAATTTAATAAAAATTAATATTTAATATTAATTTATAAAATTTTATGTATGTTTAATTTTTTAAAATTTTAAAATTTTATTAATGTAATTATAAAATAAATTTACTAATTAATATAATATTAAAATATAATTAATATGTTATTTTTATAATACAATTAATATCATTATCTGATTAAAAAATTATATTAATTTTAATATTATATTAATTAATGTTATTATTTTTAAAATTAAAAATTTATTATTTAATTGAAAAATTAATATATTATTAAATAGAATATCAAAAATATAATTTAAGATGTTATTTTCTATATTAGAATTTATCTAACTATAAAATTAGTTTATTAGTTAATATAATACTAAAATATGATTAATACGTTATTTTTTATAATAAAATTAATATTATTATCTTATTAGAAAACTATTTATTAGTTAATATAATATTAAAATATAAATAATGTATTATTTTTAGAATTATAATTAATATTTAATTAGAAATATAACTTATGAATCAATAAATTAATATAAAAAAATTATTAAATTACATATAAGCTTGAATCTTATGTGTTAAAAGTAAGTATACATATTAAAACAAAAAATTTATGTGTCAAAAATTAAACATACATGTCAAAGAAATTTCGGTTTTAGAAATTTATAAGAATCAATGTCTAATTAGGAATGTGATTTATGAATCAATTAATTAATAGAAACAACTATAAAATTACACATAAGTTTGAATCTTGTGTTAAAAATAAGTACACATCTCAAAATAAAAATCTTATGTATTAAGCATACATGTCAAAAAATCTCGACCTCAAAAATTAATATTATATTAAATAAAATTTTATAAAATAGACAACGATATTTAAAAACTAAAACACAGCTTAATTGAAACTTATAAAAAAATGAAAAGAATTTTGCTAATAACTTTTTTTAAAAAAAAATTATGCCTTTTTAAAGTTCTAATACTAACCCATGATTAAGTTGAGATTTCTTAAAAGGTTTTAGCCATTGATTTCTTTAATCCAATGGCTCATAATGCTATAGAATATTTCCTAAATAAATTCTATATGTTGTCCCTTATTTAATACTCAAAATATGATTAGTTAGATTATTTATTTTACTTTAAGGTGGCTGATGTCATTAACAACTAAAAATGTAAAATATGATATTTTAGTTTATTTTTATATTTATAATATATTATATATGAAATTATGATAGTATTAAAATTAAAATATATTAAGCACTAATTAATTTTATTAAGATTAAAAGATCAATCACTAATTAATTCAATTAAAAAATAGAAAATTAAATTAAGTATATATAGAATTATGATAAAATAAAATTATTAATTATTAATTAATTAAAAGGGAATTATGATAAAATAAAATTATTAATTATTAATTAATTAAAAGGATATTTTAGTCAGTTTAAAATTTTTTTCCTTTTTGATTTTATATATACTATAGATATTTGAGAAAACTTCATTAAACACTTTGTATTTTAATATATTTTTACTTTAGGTATTGTGAGTTTTTTTTTTTTTTTTCCAATTAAGTACTTTATAAGTATGATTGTCAGTAAATACAGTCAAATTGTATAATGTTATTAAGAAATTCCAACGTGACATGCAAATAGCCAACGTTCTTTTCATATTATATCAAGATGAACATGATTATATAATTTAACAATTATTTATTAACAATTATATTTATAAGATACCAAAGTGACAAAAATAAAAATATATTGAGCCGCAAAAAGAAAATATATTAAGCCACAGGGTGGTTTATTGAAATTGTTTCTATATTTTTTTTCTTATATCTTTTAAAAGTAAACTTTTTAATATTTCTTTTCAATAACAAGAGTTATTATTTCTTCATACTCTCAATTCACATATCTAAAAATAAACATTCTTATCGCTTTAACTAGGATTTAATATTATGTTTGGTTGAAATCCATAAAAAAAAAACTCATTTATAAACTTAAAATTTATGTATTTTCATTCAAATAAAAATTAAATTTAAGATTCTATATAATCAAATTCATATGATATCTAAATTTAATTCTAATAAAATATATAAAATTTCTAAATGAGCTCTACATTAGTAAATCATCACATTTCATAATATTAAAATATATATTCAATTTTATCATTTTTATTATTTTTTATATTATTTAGTTAAAATTTTAAATATATTGTAAGTGTATAATCTTATTCAATATAAAAATAAAATTTACTACAATTACATATCAACTCTAATTAAACTCGATCAATTATTTTATAAATTCTAGAGATAATTAAATTTGTCTTTGACTGAAAGTTTAAGAATTTTGCCTTCTAAAATTTATATATTTGTGGATTGAGACAAAATTGGGTGTGTGTGACACAATCATAACTCTAGTTAGATCATGTGACTTGGATTGTTTTAGATTAAGAAATAGTCCATGTTAATGTGTAACATGATCCTATTGGATTGTTTGTTTGGAATTTAATAATAATAAAATTTTATTATAACGCACATAGATTTTGTGTGGTCCATGGGATGGATAGCTGATACCGTATTCGTTTGCTTGCGGATATGATAAGAAGCAGGTATTTGGCACGTGGTAATCAATAGGTTTGCCCACCGTTGGGGACACTTCATACTATTTCAACATTATTTAATTTTTCAAAAGTTCTTTTTAAGCCTATAAAAATAGCACGTGGATTCTTTATTTTATAATTTTTAGTATTGTAATTTTTTTAAATAAAAGAAATACATGGTTATAAATAATGATAAAAAAGAAAGTGTCTCGTCCACCAAAAAATTTTGATTTATAATAATTCAATTACTTTTACATTGATCGGCTGTTATTATTATTATATTGTTCAAATAACGCAAGTTTGGAGCTTAATAATTTATAATTTCAATATTTAACATTAAATCGTAATTTAAAAAGTTATTCATCCGATAATATCGATTTAACAGTTAAAAAATAACATTTTAAGTTGTTAAGGTCTAAACTCATATTATCAAACATGAAAAATATAATAATGACGGTTGATCATAGTAAAAATAGCTAAATCCTTACAAATTGAGATGTTTTGATAATGAAATATATTTTTTATTACAATTTGTAACAACGTCACTTTTCTTATTTAAAAAAAAAACTATATTAAAAATTGTAAAATAATGTCATTGAAATATTTCAAAATTAAAAGGAAAAAAAGAATAAAATGAGATAATATTACAAACTTAGTAATGGACTTTTTTTTTTTGTTTTCTCAGCATCCAAACAAGCAACTCTTATAAATTTTCTTAGCCCCCAAACAAAAAACTCATACAAGGTTTAATCATATAAAATCAAGACCTCTATTAATTTTTTGTTGGCATAGCATAGCATACATTTGTGATGAAGTGGATCACCATACACTTCTTTTTCTTTTGCCATGTAATCACCATATCAACAAACTAAACGATGTTATAGTAATATCTATTTTAACTTTAATTTTTATTTTATATTATTTTTTGAGTTCTAAAAATTATTTTTATAAAAAAAACAAATAAAGTGATATTCTTTTCAAAATATAAATTTGGAAAAACAGTTTGTAAAACATTAAAAACTTTAATATATCAAATATAAAAAGGAATTCCATAAATCGGGAATCATATTTGTTGGAAGCTGACTTGTTTCTGCAATCCTACAGCGTTGTTGGCTATGCAAGTGCCATTGTTAATTCTAGCTCCAAGAGGAACCAGAAAGCCTCGTCTTTTCAACAAGCTCTTCACCACTTGGACCGCCCCACCGCCGCGTGCTACTTGTCTCATTTCCCACTATTTTTCTCTTCTCCACTCATCCCCTGATTTAACCCATCTCCGCCACCTCCACGCTCGTTTACTTCGCACCTCTCTCTACGACAATGTAGTCCTTAGTTCGAAGCTTGTTTTGATGTATTCCCATCACAACAGACTCACCCCTCACTCTCTCTCTACTTTCTTCCACATGCCATGTAAGAACATCTACTCTTGGAATATCATTATTGGTGAGTTTGCTCGCTCCAATTTACCCGAGAAATCTGTGGATCTGTTTATTGATATGAGGAGGGACTCCCATTTTCAACCTGATGATTTTTCGCTTCCTCTTGTTTTGCGAGCATGTGCTGGTTCAGGGTTGGGTAAACTGGGGAGTTCAGTACATGGGTTGTGTGTGAAAATGGGTCTGGCTGTGAGTTTGTTTGTCGGGTCTGCTTTGGTTTTTATGTACGTCACTTTTGGTAATGTGTCTAATGCTCGAGTAGTGTTTGATGAAATGGCTAAGAGAGATTCTGTGTTATGGACTGCATTGCTTTCTGGGTATGCTCAGAATGGGGAACCAAAGTTGGGTTTGCAAGTTTTTAGAGAGATGGTTGATAATAGTACAAGAGTTAAGCTTGATTGGGTTGTTATGGTGAGTTTGCTTTTGGTGTGTGATCAATTGGGATCGTTAAAGCATGGTAAGAGTGTTCATGGGTGGTGCGTGAGAAATTGTTTGAGGTTGGAGTTAAGTTTAGGGAATGCAATTGTTGATATGTACATTAAATGTGGAATGCTAGCTTATGCTCATAGATTTTTTGATAAAATGCCTGAAAGAGATGTGTTTTCTTGGAGCTCTTTGATTTTGGGATATGGATTGAGTGGAAATGTGAGTGTTGCTTTGTGTCTCTTTGATCAGATGCATATGAGAGGGATCAAACCTAATGATGTAACATTTCTTGGCATCTTATCAGCGTGTGGTCATGGTGGCCTGGTGGAACAAGCACGGTCATACTTCAAAATGATGCAAAACTATGGACTGGTTGCTGAACTGAGACATTATGCTACCATTGTTGATTGTTTGGCGAGAGCGGGACGTTTCGAAGAGGCAGAGAAGTTTATCAGTGATATACCTATGGAACCTGATGAAGCAGTGCTTGGTGCCATATTAGCAGGATGTAGAGTTCATAATAATGTTGAGGTAGGAGAACGAATTGCAAAAAGATTAATAAGGTTGAAGCCAGAAAAAGCTGGATATTATGTACTTTTGGCGAATATGTATGCAGGAGTGGGTAGATTCCATGAGGCTGAGATGGTTAGGGACTCGATGCAAGAAAAGAATATGTCTAAGGTACCCGGTTGTAGCTTGTTAGAATCAAAGAGTTGTTTTTGAATATATGACATTTCATTATAAAAATACTAGTATATTACTAAAAAAATAAATTTAGTGTCCTAATAAAATGAAATATAAAATTAAATAAAAAGAATAATAATAAATTAATAATAATAATAATAAGAAGAAAATAAAGAGATGAGATATAATAAAGAAAAAGTAGTGTTTGTATAGAAAAAAATTTACACGTGCGTTGCACATTTAGTTCATAATAAATTATAGACATGGGTTTCATGATATAACAATTTAAATAGAAAGAATATGTAGGTGATAAATGGTAGATTGCATAGAATAAAATTTAAAAAATAATTTTTTGATTTCACGCTTTTATATTTCAGGAATATATTGTATTTTTTATATCAAAGAAATAGTATGTGTTTTATTTTTTAATATTTTTTAGGTACATTCAATATTTTTATCATTTTTTAGATTCTAAATATTAATAGAAATATAAATATTTGATAAAATAAGTAATTTTAATTAATTTAGCATCCAATTAGATATTTTGTGATCATAAGAAATTTTAAAATATATATTCTTTAATTATAATCAAACTTAAAAAATAATTTTTTCAGAATAAAATTTTAATATATTTATAAATTCTTTGATCATTGTTAGATGCCACGTCGTTTATAGAATCATAATTTAGTAATAGTTTATATATTAAATACAAGTAAAATTACGTAAAAAATAATAAAAATATAAATATGTATCTAAAAAATAATAAGAAAATATAACATGTGATACTATTTGATACAAAAAAATATATTTATCCCTCAAGAAACAAGCTTTAAATCACAGTGTAGATTTTTGAACTTTATCCTAAGATTTAACAGAATATTAAAAATTTAATATTTATTTATCATATTTTTAAAATAACACTAAATTAAATATCTTTAGATGTCCTTATATTTTAATATTTTAATATTTTATTAATGCAATAAAATAAAATTATTTTGAAATATTTATTATTAATTTTAGTATTATATAAATTAATACTATCAATATAATTTATATTACTATTTTTTATGATTATGAATTATAATTATTATGTAATTTTAGTGAATATAATATTAAAGTATGCTAAAATTAAAATTATTATTTAATTAGAAAACTAATTTGTTAGTTAATATAATATTAAAATATAATTA
The DNA here is from genome assembly GCF_019578655.1 of Ricinus communis. Taxonomy (NCBI): domain Eukaryota; kingdom Viridiplantae; phylum Streptophyta; class Magnoliopsida; order Malpighiales; family Euphorbiaceae; genus Ricinus; species Ricinus communis. Next base: position 34,718,097 of record NC_063256.1, on the reverse strand, counting down.
ATATGCTATTTCTTAAAATAGAATTAAAATTCTTATCTAATTAAGAAGTTAAATTATCAGTTAATATACTATTAAAATATTTCTTAGAATTAGAATCATTGTTTAGTTAGAAATGTAATTTATTAATTAGTAAATTAATAGAAAAACTATAGATTACCATAAATTTGACTCTTATGTATCAAAATAAATTTCTATGTCAAAAGATAAGTATATATGTCAAAAAATATTATATATTTCCGAGATATATATATAACGGTAATTTTTAATAAAATCTTGCAACGAAGGATGAACTAACTAACATATTCTTAGAATTAATAAATAATTATTAATATTTTCTTATTCTAATTATATATTTAATTAATCTAATTATTTAGTTCACATAATTCATAAATTTTTATAAAAATTAAAAACAAAAAATAAAAAAGATATAATATTTTTAATTTTATTTATTGATATATTAACCATATGCTCATTATTATAATATTTCATTTGTAATATTATTTACTATTTAATATTTTCTATTTAATATTTTTCTTATTTTTATCATAAAAATCTAAAACTCTATCTCTCTTTATATTTCTTTTCACTATTTTTTTTGAAAAATAAAAATAATTAAATACAAAAGAATCACTCATAAAATAATTAAATATATTTAATGAATATTATATTATATACTAGTTTTTTAAATCTTTTTATATGAAGATTTTTATAATAATAATTTAAGCACATGACAAGTAATATTAATTTAAAAAAGATATGATATTATAAAAATATTTAGCCGAATTCTGGAGTAGAGTGACTTTTCAATATCTTTATGTGTTTATTTAAAAAAAATTATAAAATTTGAATCATATTTATATAAAATATTTTAATATGTAACTTCTATATAAAATTACATAATAAAAATTTTTACATTAATTTTTTAAAAAATAATTTTAATCTAAATTAATCTAAAATTTTATATTTTATATTTAATAAATATATATAAATACTAAAAAATCACTATAACTACAGCGCTTTAGAATTCACTGAAAATTTAAACTTGACTTGCAGCCATCAAATTATATTTAAAATTTAGCAATTTAAATTATTAACAATGTTAATAAATTTTAGATTTAAATTACTAATATTATATTTCTCATACATACTGATAATCGAGTACCATAAAGCCAACATGTCCCACCCGAGAAAGGTATCGTGTCTTAGGTGGACTCTAGTCATAGAATCCGACCAGGCCTAGAACTCTGCTAATAAACAAGAATATAAATCTAATATGATTGGGACGACCTATAATTATGGAGTTCCTCTCCTAAAAGGACTAAAAGACCTTCAACGTCTATATAAGAAATTGGGACACCACACTTGCAGGTACATGCTATCATACACCCTTATACACTTTAGCCACCCTTTTGCAAATTAGTGACTTTATCATCAGAGTGAGTGGCCGGACAATTCCGTATGACGCTTTCTAACCATCTTTGCAGGTATTTCGGAGATTAAGGTCAACCTTTGAAGATCTTGTTGATAGTTCGCCTTTATTCACCGAGTTATCAATTGGCGTTGTCTATGGGAAACTTTGCGTAAAAAGCTTCATTTTTCTACCTAACCAAGCTAACTGGCATCTGATCAAGGTCAGAGTGGAGATGTTCGTCCACCAGGAACTGCGGATGGAACCAGTGATTCTCCAATTGGACCCCAAATTCCTCCGCAAGGCAATCTGTCATCCTTAGGTCCGCTTAGACCGGTCATTCCGTCCTCCCAGCCTTGGAGGAGAAATATTTTCAACAACTTCATGCTTGAGCAAATCTTCAGTGGAAATTACACTTGAAAAGGTTCGCCTCCAGTCAAATATCTTTCGGTTGCTTGGAAGAGGAAGATGGGATAAAGACCTCCAACACCTTTGTCTCAGGCTCTAATCTTTACTTCGCATGTCACACCTCATAACCGACCTCCGGCCCCAGGTCTTCCTCAAAGTCCTTGGCAGCTATCACCAGAGGACGCCATTACTATGTATAATTAGCAGGTGAAAGAGATAAAGAAAAAAAATATTATGAGTGTTCTGGCTCAAACACTTGCAAGGCAGCCTACGCTAGTAAGTACCAGCCGAGCTCTTGGAACAACTGAGCACCCCATAGACATTGGTTCGCTGCCGACTATTGATTAAAATTAATTCTCCTTTTTTTTCCTTCCATTCTTTTTAGATTATCCTCTATCTATGCATAGTATTAAACATCAAAGTACCTCAATTATACTCTAAAATTTAGAAAATATAACAATTATGTTCTTAAAGCTAACTCTATTTATTTCACGTATAATAACATGAGTTAAGATGTAGTTGGACGCCAAAAAAATTACTTTAATTCTTTTCAATTTATATTTTTTTTACAGGTGAGGGAATATTAGCTATGTTTTTAGTGAGTAAGAGTAAAAATTATAAAATAATAATATTTTTATTTTGATAATAAAAATCAAACCATCATCATTATTAAAAAAATGAATTAGCTCTAAAGATATAATTATTTCATTTTTAAAATTTTAGAAATATAATTGAAATATTTTAAAGTTTATGCATCTAGTCTTACTTTACTAGAAAATTAAGAAATTTGCCAATAAATAAAGAGAAAAGGTCCAGACAGGCACTAATCTATGGTCCGTAAGCCACTTAGGCTTTTATTGTTTTTTTCCCACTAGTATGGCTATAAATGAACTAAATGTCTCACGAGTTATTCGGAGTTCGGATCAATAAAATCTCGTTCGAGATTGTTCATTTATTTAAACAAGCCGAGCCCCGAGCTTAATTTCGAGCTCGATAATTTTATCGAGCCAAGCTCGAACTTGACAGAGTTTGATTCGTTAGCTCACAGATCTACTCGTTTACTGGCTAGCAAACTGGCTCGGGAGCTCAAGCTCGAGCTCGATTAGTTTATAAAACTTGCTAATAGGTTCGCAATCTGGCTTGTTTGTAAAGTTCGTAAACATATTCGTTTATAAGCTCGACAAGCAGGCTCGTGAGCAAGCTCGTTTATAAACTCGACCTTAAATTCAAAATAACAATAATAATATAACTACAACATTTAAATATAGCTACTACTATTAGTAAGAATTACAACAAAAATAATAAATAAATAAACAAATATATTCTATAACAATTTAATAAAATGAGTATTTTTCAAATTAAATAAAATAAAGTTGACTCATTAATACAATTTTTATTTTACTTGTGAATTATTGTGTATTATAAACTTAATTACATTTTTACAATGGTAAAAATATTCTAAATGCATACTCTAATTGAACTAATTTAATAAAGAAATTATTTATTATTAAAATCTTAATTTGTATATAATAGGTCATGACTAACTAGGTATTAGCATAGAAAGAAAAAATTAAACCTTATGTCTAAATAAATATAGTTAGTGGTATTGCCATTATTGTAAAATTTTATATATATCTTAACCTTAACATAAAGTATTTTCTTTTTAACCTCGTGCTCTTCAGTTTTGTCTAGATTAGATCCTACAATTTCTTTAAGAAAATTTTAATTTAATTAAAATTTTGGATTGAATTTACGTTTATATTTATAAATGATATTCAAATTGAAAACTAAACTAAAATAAATTAAAGCTGTAATTTATATAAGTTAACTTATTATTATAAAAAAAATTTAGGTATTTTATTATATCACACTTTGACTATTTTATATTTAAAAATTTATTTTAAATTTATAAATATTATTCATTAAAAGATGAGTGCCACTTGAAAATGAAACAGCGAGGCTAGTTGATATGCTTTTTTAAATGATCATAGACTTATGATATGTTTAATATAGTCTTCTTGTAATTTTTATGCACCGATGTTCTTTACTTTCACTGTTCATGTTATTTTAGTAATATTTTTTTGCATATTTTGCTATAGTTTTAGAAACTGATTTTGATTATTTTTATTGTAAATTTAAATTCTTTATATTTTTTTTACTAAATTTGATACTTTCGTCATTCTTTGCTATATTTTTAAATGTTGATATTGATTAACTTAATTAAACAATGCTTAACGAGCCTGTCACGACCCACTCTGTTGACCCGTGACCGGCACTAGGGAATGGGTAGGCGTAAGGCCACCGAATCTCGTAGTAAGCCTGACACTCATAACTCAAACAAATCTCATTTCAAATTAATATTATTAAAGCCACAAATTATCTTAATAGCTACATTTTACATAATAAATTCGGTCTGCCATAAAAATTAGGCAACACCCGAAACTCATAAAATTTACAACTGATACATCTACTATTACTACTGTGGAGAATCTAAGATTTACCAATTTACATACCAAATCAAATACATCACCCGATGATGAAGGAGTCGGGTTACCGAATGAGAGTCGCGGGAAGACTAACAATCACGAATCTGAAAAATAGTAAAAATGAGACTGTCAGTCTCGAGAGTGAGTTAAAATCAAATAATCTAGAGACTATTGCAGTCTTCACAGAAAATATTAATTATTCAAATCAGTATATCAAACCATGCACATAAATACCAATCATACTATAATCATACCATAATAAATAAATAAATAAAAATATATTTTTACTTTTACGGGACGAGTGGCTCAGTAGAACCCTAACCCCAAATTCTAGTAGCCTTTCGGCTCTCTTAATCTAACAGGTCTGACGCCCAGAGAGCAAGCTCGATCAGGGTCCTTACCTCTAGCCTGAACACTTGAATTCCAAATAAGCCGGCGCCCAGAGAGCGTTGCTCAATCATGGACCTTAACTCTGGCAATCAACTGAACTCAGTCCAGAGAGCAATGCTCGATCAGGGCAAACAAATCCATAATAACCTTATTACTTGTCTTTGATCATTACCGGTGTGCACGCAGTCCTGATGCAACCCACCAGATGGCATGTTCTACTAAAGCCTCATCCCAAATCACATTCAACAAATATAATAATAATAATCATGGTCTAGCAAAATTATTAAACACATATCGAAATAAAGAATCAGAATTTTGAGGAAACAACGTGCGATATGTGGAAAAATAATAATAACAATTGTGTGAATATAACATTAACTATCAAATAGTGATATAATAGTAACAATATTGAAATTTATCTCAGCAAATAATAATTAAATAAAATTATTTATATTGCGATACTAATAATCATATTAAATATGAATTTCAAGATAACATATCAAAATTAGGTCTGGCAATAGTGTAGAGATTATGTGACTTTAACTCACAGGATTGGGCGACCTCTTAGCTCTGCTCCGGTGCCTCAGTTGGAGCGAGCCGAACAGACAGATCATCTAATCACGGAAAACAATTTATCAAAATGCTTAAACAAACGATCATTAATCCTAGGTCTAGATTCCTAGGATTGACTATCTAAGAATCTCGACTCGGATAAATTCTGCCGAAAATTCGGCAGAATCTCCCCTACAATACAGACATTTACCCCCCGTAAAATGGATCCAGGACCTGCCAGAAAAACACTTCAAATATCCAACAATTTAAACAACGAAAGTCGGGTCCCCAAACTTCACTATTTTCCGACTCACACAGACAATTATTTTTGACTCACAAATATCATCAAATACTCAACACAATCAATAGACACAAAATTAAATCAAGAATTTCCAAAATTACAGGCCAGAGAAAAATTAAGGGCGCTCGATCGCTCGGTCCGAGTCCGATCGACGATCCGAACACACCATCGGACTCACAACGACGCACTGATGACGATCCCCACTTCCCATTTTCCGATCTGACACCCGATCAACCGGAGAGATTTTCAAACGATCTCGGTCGTCGATTTGCAAACGGAGCCCGATCGCCACGAAACCGGTGCCATTTCAAAGCTTGAGCTGAGAAGAGTCGGGATATGTCCTCCGATCTTCCATAGCTCGCCGGAGCTCACCGGAAAAACCCAAAAACACCGGCTGCCTCTCCTTCGCCGGAACTCTCTCCTCCGGCCATTCTCTGCCGCTCACTCGTGCCTGCTTTCTTTGCTCACGACTGGCCGCCACCCACGACCAACGCCTTCCTCTTCTTCTTCTACCAACACCCTCTCTCTCTCTCTTTCCCGATCTTCTTTCTCTCTCCCCGATCCTTCCTTCTTTCTTTCTTCTTTCAATATCGACATTTGACCCCTGAACGTTTCATTATTATAATTTAGTCCCTTAACTTTCTTAATTACTTACAATTTCATCCTGAAGAATTTCAATTTAACCCCTAAACCTTTCTTTATCCTTTCAATTAAGCCCTTAACTATTTAATTTGGGCCAAGTCCGAATTATTGAAAATATACAATTACATAAATACTCCTGACCGAGATATTTATTTACGAAAATACCAAACTCACAAATTTCTATTAAAACCCTATAAAAATAAAATTATACTTTCAATCCTTATTCCAAAATAAATTTCCAATTTTGTCCTAACACAAAATTAATTTAAGTAATAAATTTCCAACTTAAAATTTAATACTACTAATCAATTATAATACCAATTTTCCCAAAATTCTTTTATAAACATCCTTTACAATTTCTACAATAATTTTCTAATATATAATTTTTATTTATACATATACATATGCATATACATTGGGAAAAAAATTAGAATAACCAAAAATATATTCTACCCTTCAAATAATTTACTTAATTAATTCTTAAAATTTCAACTAATTGGGTATAGAAAAATAATTTATTTAATTGACTAATATTAAAATTTCCATTGAATCATTTCAAATTAAACCAAATAAAAATAAAAATAAAAATTAAATTAAATTAATTAAATAAATAAATACTCATTATTAAATATATAAAAATTCCGGGTATTACAGAGCCTGAGCTCGAATTATGCTTAACAAGCTCGAATTTTCTCATTATGCAACCATTTAATGAATAAAATTTGAACCGAGCTCGAGTTATTCACCAGACCGAGTTATTTGCGAACCAAGGTCGAGCTATTTGTGAGCCTAATTTTTTTCCAAACGAGCCGAGCTTGAGCTCTATTATAAAAGCTTGAATCAAGCTCGAGCTCTCTGCCAGAATTAAACAAACCAAGCCTAAACTTGTTGATATTTAGCTCGGCTTAGTTCGATTGCAGCCTTATCCACTAGAAAGTTTTTGTTTCAAAACCGGTCTACTTAAACACTTATGTTAAACCCAATTCAAAACAACCGTTTATTTTATCGAGGTGTACAAGTTAAATTGGTAATTTGGATCTCACTTTTCCTTCCTCACATCTCTATTACTTTCATTATTTTTATATTAATTTTCTCTTCCATAACATAAATTAATCAAATAAAATTGATTCAATCAAACCACCAATTTTTGTGATCTAACTTTCATTCCATGATTCCACCATATTACTATTATTCTCTTCATCTTTTGCTTAAGTGACATGAAAAATTCAGAAAAGGCCTCAAAAAAGATTAACACAAATTAATAGCCACTTTTAGCTCTTAAGAATGTAATCCAACTATGGAAAAAGATTAATCCAACTAGAAAAAAATAGTCTCAACACAATATCTTAGAATATAAAAAAAAAACATCACCATTGTTAGCATGAGATTGAGTTAATGTCTTAGCAAAAAGAAGCAACCTTTTATATGCTCTCAATATTGTTACTAATAGTATAATTTAAACCACTTCCATTTCCAAAATCAACATCTTTAGTTAGCAACCGGAAAAGACTAATCCTTGCATATTAGTTTTTTGAATTATTGAGATAATTAACTCTAGCAAATTTGCAAATGACAAGACAAAGAGATTCTTGAAAAGAGATCAAATGGTGATTAAGAAAGCTTGGCGTAGCCTTAAGGGAAGTGAAAGACTTTTGATCTGAACCATGATGCTCCTTGCACAAGCATTTTATAACAATGGATCCAACCTCTTTTCCACTCATTGGTGTGGAAGAGAGTTTCTTGAATATATATGTGGTTTTCTAAATGGATATTAATTAATAGAAAAGAATTTAGAAGAGATTATTTAGTAACTAAGAAAAGAAGAAGTCAAATAATAAAAAAAGGGTTATGATTAAGTTGCAAGGGAGAGAAAAAGAAAGAAAGAATTAAAAGGTGGTAGGATCCAATTGCCAACTCAGCTTCCATATCACTAAATCGGGTGAGCCCCTCATCCACATATGCATAAATTATACCTTTAAGTTGGATTTAATATAGAAATTTTTTAAAAATATCTTAAAATCAATAAAAATATTATTTTTACTGTCTAAATTTTCTATAAAAAAAATACGGTGTAATTATTTTTTGATTTTCTTATTATTTTATTAAAAAATAATTAAAAATTTTAAAAATAATCAAAACCGTATTTTAAAAAAAATTAAAAAAATTATATTTTTAATATTTTTATACTGTAAAATTGAAAACAAAAAAAATTATACCGTGTTTTTTATTAAAATATAAAAAATATGGATATTTTTGTAATTTTTCCTTTAATATAAGGGTTTTAACTGGGCTGAATTTGAAACAAAAAGTTCCTATTGAGAACCAAAAAAAGAAGGGCTCAAATAGTCTAGGAGCTATAGTTGAAGTGTCTATGTGTAACTTTTCCCATAAATGAACGAGAAGTTTCCTTCGCTATAAACCCAAAATCCCAAATAGTCATCACGCATACAACAGCACCGTATCAATGAGCGATCAAGCTACAGAAGACGAACCTAAAAGCCTTCAAAATGCAGCATCAATGGATGATGATCATGCTATTCAAGAAGAAACTAAAGGCGTCAAATTCCTAATCTCTTTCTACTCCAACTATCTATGGAACAGTCTAGCCAATTTCAATTTTCTCAGGAAAATCTCATTTCTCAGCCGCCAAACAGCAGCTTTCTCCACTTTTCGCAGGCGGAGAGCTTGTCTCCCTCTTCCTTTACCCTCCTACTCTCCTGAATCTTCTCTGTATGAATAACTCTTAACAGTTGATTTTTATTTATATTGATAACTCTGAAACTAAACTGAAGTAGCTCGATGTTTATACAGGGTAGTGAAAGAGGCATCTGGTGTATATGATGTTCTGGAGGATATAATTGAACACATTTTGATCAATTTGCATAGTGTTCAAAAGAATTTGCACTTTTGGCAAAGCAGAGCTGAGGTAAGTCATATTTTGTTGTTTGGTTTATTAGTGTTTAATGTTAATAATATTTATGTGTTTTTTTATTGGTTTTAAGGGATCAAATTCGCGGAAATTATACTTTATGATGTTTGAGAGAGGGCCACGGGCTCTTATTGATGGAACACTTCAGTTGTTGCAACAATGTATAGCTGATGGTGGTCCTTCGTTGCATCATGTTTGCCAATCTGCATCTTCTTATATATCTGAAAGGCTCACTGTTTTAACCACATTAAGACGCGGCCTTGCTACTTTTTTGGCTGAGGTTTGCTCCTTGTTTGTTCTTTTGTTTCATTTCCATATTTCAGTGTGGATGTCTTTATGATGTTTGTTAACTCATTAATAATATCAATAGTCTTTTTTTATGTTATTAACTGATAGATTATTCTCCAAGATGAATTGCCTATAAGAGGCTTTATTTGTGACGATTGTAACTTGAGTGTTAGTTATATGTTTGATTTCATGCTAGGGTCAAACCAACCTGTGAGCAACTTTGTGACGACTCGACCTATGGGTCTGTGACCGGCACTAGGGAATGGGTAGGCTTAAGGCCACCGAATTCCGTAGTAAGCCTTACTAACCGATAATTCAATAAAATGCTTATAAAATATCATATTAATCCTGACTGACATGTCATAAATAATTTTAACTGGTCTTTATAACATTCCACGTCCATCGTGGACCAGAATAATCATAACAAATTAAAAGTACTTTACTGCGGAAGGTCTAGAGTATAAAATAACTAAAAATATGAAAGTACAGATTATTTACAATAAGCCCGATGAAGAAAGAAGTTGGACCATCACAATGCAGGACGACAAAGAACTCTAACTGTCACCTGAAAAATAAAACTGAAATTGTCAGTCTCGGGAATGAGTTAAAATCAAATAATCCTGTGACTATTCCATTCCAGTCTTCTCAATAAAATAATATTTATTATCTCAGTATAACATGCTATAATTTAAAACTAAAATATATTTCAACACTTATGGGACGAGTGACTCAATAGACTCTAACTCCAATTACTAGCAGCCTTTCGGCTCTCTTATTCCAATAGATCTGGCGCCTAAAGAGCAAAGCTCGGCCAGAATTCTTACATCCAGTTTGAACACTTGATTCCCAACTAAGCCGGCGCCTAGAGAGCATTGCTCGACCAATGACCTTTCTCCGGTAGTCAACTTTCACAGCCTAGAGAGTTATACTCGACCGGGGCAAAAATCGAAAATAACATTGTTACCTATCTCTGATTATTACCGATGCGCATGCGGTTCTAATGCAGCCCATTAGGTGGCATGTTCTACTATTGCCTCATCCCAATGTCATAATCATAACACGTATATATTAATCATAGTCTAACATAATCATTCAACACATACCGAAATAAAAATTTAGAAATTCGGGGAAAGCAAACATGCAATTTGTGTGTAAAAATAATAGTAATTGTATTCAAATAACATTAATTATTATATTAAAATAATGATATAATTTCACTAATAATAATATTAAAATTATTCTTAGAAATTAATAATTAAATGAAATTATTTATAATGCGATACTGATAATCATGTTATACATAAATTACTAAAGCATCGTATTAAATTTTTAGAAATGACAATAGTGCAGAGATTATGTGACTTTAACTCACAGTTTTGACGCGCTCCCGCAGTCCGCTCCTATGCCTCGGGTAGATCTGGCGGGAAGGATGAATTATCTATTCACGAAAACACTCAATTAATAGGCATTCTTAAATTTTTTCTAGGCCTAGACCCTTAGATTACACTGCCTAAAATTTATTTAGACTCGAGATATATGTCGAAAATTCGGCAGAACTTTCCCTAAATTACGGACATTTATCCTCGTAAAACGGGTCCAGAACCTGCCAAAGGCACATCAAATATACTGCTATTAAATAACGGGAGTAGGGCCACCAGAACTGTATTAATTTCCCGACTCTGCAACACACCACAACACAATTAATTAAATTTTAATTATCAAATGAGGGGTTAGTTGCATGAATTCTCAATATTTATATAAGTTGAGCCTGTTTATTGCTATGAATTCATGATCAAGCCGTACAGTTCAAATTACTTTCTGGCCTTTTGCTTCCAATTGGAACTAGAAGAGGAAATCCTTATAATGTATGAATTTGATAGATCTTGACTTTCCCTGGTTATAATTTTCTGTCTCCATATCTTCCGCCCCAATATTCTTTTCACTTTTTGTATAAGTGGGAGGAATATTAGGACCTTTATATAGAAGACAAGCATGTTAGACTCTTGTCCATAAACTTTGGTATATTAATTTGGTGTGTTTTCAAATGCTCATCAAAACTTCTTTTTCTTGCAATGCGATGAAGTGTAGAAAACATCTTGAAGTTTTTTTACTGGCTTGGTGCGTATTGATTAGTTATTGACCTATTTGACATTATAAACTTCTCTAGTTTTTGTAGTAGATGAAGTTGCATGTTTTAGTAGGAGGTGGGCTCCTGAGTCCCTCTTTGTCAACTTGCATGCATCTTTCATAAGCAAAAAATATCAAGTCTACCAAGATACATAACGTTTTTGATTTTAGTGGATGCAGCTCTGAGTAATAATATTTTCAAGAACATATTGAATTGATTGTCAATCAATTTTTTTTATTATACCTGCAGGTATACATGGAAGTTGACAGGTGTGGAGAAGCGTTGGTGAAGGATCCAGAAAAGTCATTTTCCTCATTGTTAGTTACAATAAATGGTTTATTTTCAAATTTGGAGGCATCAATTGGTCATCTACATGCAACACGCCAGGTTTTTTGACTCCCCCACATTCTTGGCTTTTCCGATGCTGCAAGATATCCTAAGTGTTCACATTATCCACTTATTATGTATTCAGCCAAATTAATTCTTGTCATTCCGTATGCAACTGTTATGCAGACTGATTCTTCTGTTGACGGAAGCTATTCATTTCCTTTACTATTTGAGACTCTTCCAGAAGTTAATTCAGAAGGGTCTCAGTGGATGGGTTGTGAAATCAAAGATGCTATCAACTTAGTTAACAAAAATCTACAGAAATTGGACTCCTATGTTTCTGTTATTGTAAGAATACTCCATCATCCTGTTATCATGCAAACAAATTATTGACACCTTGTTGTTTACTCTCCCTAGTAGAATTCTTGCAGCAGTATATTCAGTTTTTGAGGTGCATAATGCATATGCAATCTTTTTCTAGGTGGCCAAACACCAAAAGCCAAAGAAAGTAACTCAGTACTGGATTCGCTACACTTGTGGTGCAATTGGTCTATCTGTTTGTTCTATGTGGCTCCTTAGGCATAGTCGTTTCATGGGAAGTTCAGATATTGACAATTGGGTTCGTGAAGCAAAGGACTCAACTGTTAGCTTCTTTAGTGAACATGTGGAGCAACCGGTATATTCTAACTTGCTCAGTATAAGCTGCTTTGACCTCTGAACTCTTGCTTTTGTGTTATCAGTTGCACTTTTGAGAACTTCTGACTTACTTCTGTTGTCTTCAATACTGAATTCAAAAAAGCCAGCCAGCTGGTCTTTTGGAAAATAAGTTAGATATTAATAACATGTTGATTAATATTTGTTGAAATTCCCTCCCTGAATTATAGTTTCATATGGGAGGTTTTGAATCCATTGCAATAGTCTTTTTTTTTTTTAATGTTGGATTATTATTCCTTAAAAAGAATTTCTCTTCCATTTTCTTAGACATTCAAAACATTTATTTATCAACATGGTAGGGTGAGTAGAAGAGAGAAAAACGCTAGCTACCCTGAAAGACCAAACCTCTTAATTATTAAAAACAGTTCTTCTTGCTTTTTCATAGGTAATTGGCTCTAAAAGTGCCCTTCTCAATTTTAACCTATTTTCCATTGATAACTATGCTTCCTTTTATGGGAGAAAAATTTTAATTAAGAATTATGGTTTTGGAAGGTTTTCCAAGCCCTAAAGTCCTCCCATTTTTCCACCAAATTAGTTAGTTGATGAGGTGTGTTTGCTGCAAGAATAATTTCTTCCAATTGCTCTGAATAATCTTTACCGTTCTTCCTTTTAATATTTCAACTCAATGAAGCTAAAGATACTAATCAGCATTAAGTACTACCTTCCCTTCCATAACTTTACATTTAAAATTTCTCACCTTACTCTTTCTCACTTTTCCTGAACTAAGTGGGCTATAGGTAAATGAAATGTGTTGAAATTTTGAAAATGCTGGATGTTTTGAGGGACTTGATTTCGGTTGGAGTACTTTTGTGACCTTCCTTAGCAATTTTTGATTATTTTTGGTATACTAAGCGATATAGTTTTAGTCAAAATTTGGTTGTTTAGCTGATTGTCGCCATTTTGCATGTGCGAAGGTAGGTTCTATATCAGTATTACTATTTGTTTGCCTATTTTGTGAATCATTTATTCGGAATTCTAACATCTGTACCTCTTTTTTTTCCTTTATTTTGAGAGATTATATGAAAACATCATGTGTTGTAATCATTTTTTTTACTTTATCTATGATCAGCTTGTGTCTATAAGAGATGAACTGTTTGATACATTTAGGAAGAGACACAAAGGGGTGATGGAGATAGAAGAAGTCCAGTTGACTGCCAATTCTTTGCACAGGTTAAATTCTGCTTCCCAATTTTAACAAGCACATTTCCTGAAAGTCTATAGTGATGCCTCATTGTGCTACAACATTGCATTTTACCTCACTCAAAAAAAGAAAAAACCTATGTTATCCTTTTGGGTTGAGCAGAACAGAATTTTCTTTGTACCCTTTTTCGCTTTGAGCCCTTTGCATCTTACCTCACTCAAAATCCATTACTTACGTGTAGCTTGAGTCACAGACAGGCTTAATTATTTGTGACAATTGAAGACCCAGGGATGGTGAAGAATGCATAAGATGTTCACCATGATAAGGGGAAGATATTTTGGTTTAATTGAACATAATACTATGGCCTTGTGCTATTAGCATATTTAACTCAGCTCAATCCCAATCTACTTGGGGTTGGCTAGGTGGATACTTTTGCTTAGTTTAGGACTATATATTTAGAAATCTGTGATATTAAACCCTAGATCACATTGCTTAATGTCAATCTTTGTTCCTTTGTATTTGGCACCCTGTATGTGCCTATAGTGACTTTTATTTATTCATTGTTGAAAAATAAAGGATTTTGGCCATTCAGGAGTTATGTCTGTGCTTGTAATAATTGAAGGTTATGGAGGGATGTTGAAATTTAGGAACAAGTAACAAGGAATAAATGTCAGATGGATTCAGAAACAGGTTTGTAATTAGCTTGCATATCATCATGGAGAAAAAAGCAAATGATTTGCTAAGCAGAAAGGGTTCTATATTTCATTATAGTGTTATCATTAGGATTGTTATTATCATTCAATCTCCAATCCTCTAACATAATAGTTTGGCTTTGCTGAGCTCATTTTACAATTAATATTTACTTAATTATTCACTTGGCTACAGAATGTTATTGGCTTTTAGTGAGCAGACAAAGGGTCAGATGTTGCCAGAGAATGCATCAGATCAGGAACTACTTGAAATTGTTATGAACAGGTTTGGTCCTTTCCCTTTCTAAGCTTATTAGTAGATGCCTATATTTTGATTGCAGATACAGAAGAAGCTATAAGATAGATGCATATGGGAGTATGTAACTGCATTAGGAAATGGTTGAAATGGTTACAAGTTTCAGTCTCTGAGAGAGATATTTCAACTGCTAGCGATCAACATTTTTGAAAAACCTATTCTCACAAAATGGATGGGAAAACATCTCGAGATGCCTTCACTGCTCTCCTTCAAACAATGTCAAAAATGTTAGGGTGGCCTTTAGTGCTTAACATATATTCTTCATTATGATAGTGCTAAACATATTCTTCTTTATGATGTCTTCCTAACTTGTTAACACCCCTCTAGATGGACTTAGCTATCATTAATTAAATTCTCCAGAAGTAGTGTGCTATTGCCAAATGATTAACAACAATTCCAAGCATGGGTAGGTCATTGAAACCAGGAAAATGTTGTGGTTAGATAATATTGGCATTTATCTTCTTTAAAGTATATTTGCTGGCTATAATCCCACTGAAAGAATGAAATATTGAAAATCTGTAAAAAAATTAAGGGTGCAAATGTCCTCTCTTCTGAGTCTATCTGAATGTTGTTGGGTAATGCAGATCTTCTGTCCTCAATGATTTGCAGGGTGGTAAATACCTAAGACCTTTCGTAATTCTAAATATCTAAAAAGAAACTACTACTGTCCTATTGTCACTTGTAATTCCACTTTTGCTAGACTACTTGTTCATTTTCTGTTTTCTTTTTCTTGAATAAATCTCAACTTCCTTGGTTTTCTGAAATGTAGGTATGAGAAAGAACTTATGCATCCTATTCAAAATCTGCTAAATGGAGAGCTTGCTCGTGCTTTGCTCATCCAGGTACTACAGGCTAGTTTAAGATTAAATTCTGCTCGTAATTTTATTGATGTTAAAGTGGGTTCTCTCCATTGCAGGTTCAGAAGCTAAAACTGGACATTGAGACGTGAGTTTAAGAACTGGTACCTTGAATAGATGATCCAATCTTAACTTATTTTCCAGTTTGTCTAAATGGCTTATTGAACAGGGCAATGCTTGAATTGGATCAGATTCTCAAGGCAAACGAAATCAACTTTGCTGTTCTAGCTGCCTTGCCAGCATTTTTTCTCTCTCTTTCTTTGCTGATGTTAGTGCGTGCATGGTTTAAACGGGTAAATAATAGTTATCTATCCAGTTTTCATCTCAGCCTACTGTTAGAATTGAATTATATGTTATTTTAGCATTGGGCAGTATGGGTGATGTGGTTCCTTCCATTAGCTAAATGTTAACTCTCCATTCAGCCTGCACAATCCGACTTCAGTTGATGCCTCTTCTTACTTTAATTCAAATCATTGAGTTGCTTATGTTCAATGTAACCTAGAACTTGGTTCAACCTAGAATTTGGTTCACATAATTCATGTTATGCTGAACGGGGTGAGTAGGCTTAGATTGACAGTTTCGGTTAAGGTTCATTTATGAGAAGTCAATTCATAGATATATGATTATTAATGAAAGAAAAATATGAAAAAGATAATGATAATGGTAACAAAGGTAAAAGGTAAACGTGCTTTTGCTTGGACAATGGTAATACTGGTTCTTCAAGAATTGGAAACTTGTAAAGCATATTTATTCATTTAATATAGACTATCCCATCTCCCACAAATGCATTTTTATCCTCCAAGAGTTTGGGGTTGACATTTTCATGTTCCGGATTGTGGTTCACACTGGGGTAAGGGATCCTGGTTCATCTTATGACCCATTTTGTGGTTGACTTGCTTGATTTCACTTTATCAATACATTAGCCAACGTTGTAATTGATAGTTCAACTTTTGGAGTATAAAATTTTGTGCCATTGTTAATGCTAGAGTAACATTATGCTATTTCACAAATAAGTGAATGCTAGAATTTTATGTATACCAACTGATCTTATCCCTTTCTTAGCAACTTAGAGAATATAATGTTAGATAAATAATGATTCAAGTGAAAAGAAGATTTGAATACAAAACGAATTATTTGTTCAACACGTGCATATTCAGCTCTTTGTTCTTTTTTTTTGTCCTCCTTTATCTATTTGGGGCCTATGTTTTTCAGAGTTAATGGAATTTACTGCCTTTAAATACTTGTATTAATGTGGTAAGTCTTGTTTCTTTCCATCTGTTTTCTTGTTCTGCTACTTTTTGTGAAGTGGCTCAATGGCTGTAATGAACCAGTATTTACAATAATATTCAATTTTCTGGACCTTTGCTTTTATCATTATAACTGAGATCGATAGATTCTGCTAATTGATTTTGACATAAACCAATATTTTCGTTTTTTTTATAGCAATCAATTTTTTTCAAATCGACTAATTTCCAGGTTGCTCATATGCTATTTCCTACCTTTGGCTGCATAAATCAGGATACTAAAGCAGAAGGAAAGGGGAGAATTGCTCGGCGCCAAAGGAGGCTTCTCTTAGTGGAGGTTGAGAAAAGGATAATGCAGTACCAAACATTTGTTGACCAAGGACTGGTAAGAAACTAGATTTGGTCTGGTTAAATCTTATTGAGAATCCATGGCTGTGGGTTAGCAGGCATAAATTACTTGTGATTCTATTGATTTATTCTTTTCCTCCTCTTCTTTCTCTCACCTGTTCCCTGCTTAAAGGAAAAGGGGAAAATTAGAGATTTATCATTTTTCATAGTTGAGAATAGCAAAGAGTCTTTTGTTTCTCTTAGTTGCTAAGGTTTAAAAGTGGCAATGAATTTTTTTCCCTAGTTTCTCGAACTTCCATATATTGACTATATTTAAGCACCAATATGCACAAGACAATATTCTCTTTATCTTCTCCAGTGCAAGTTGTAGCAGTCTAAAGGATTATCTTCTGCCTGCAAAGAGTTTTGAAACGAGGACCATCTAGTTCAACCTTTACATGCCATCCTTTACCACTTGCCAAAAGCCCAAGGACCTTATTAATTTTTTCTACCATCTCTACCTACAGTAAAGGATGCTTGTGCCTTGCCCATGCATATCCTGTGTGCAAATATAGTCATCTCAATTAATGAATGTCATCAACATCTATCATTTTTCGGAACCTGATCTGATATCTGCATATACGTATAAGGAAGAAACAAAAAGAATCTGACAGCCATTGTTCAAGAACCCATGTGATTTGGACCTATCATTTTATTATAGGTAAATTAAATGGACACTATATCAGTGTAGACAGAGACTTACTCTTACTGTTTAGGGTGTAGAGTGAGAGAGAGAGAGGATTGATATAAGTAGTATTCTGCTAAATTAAAGAGCATAAGAAATTTTTGTTTTCTGTACTTTTCAGGAGAACGAGTCACAATGCATGTTCGGATTGATGTTATGCAGTTTAGATCGTCTATTTCATGCTGTTGAGAGACATGCAAAAGAAACTGGTGAATGGCAAAGGTTAGTGGAGTCTACCATCTTTACATATTTAACTTTAACGTCACTATGTTTGCAGGGTATGTAGGAAGAAAATGAATTATTGTGGAGCTAACTAGTTATTATGTTCAACAGTTTGAAACAGGATATCTTTGATCTGGGAAAACCCAGTATTCAAACTACATACAAGCTTGTGGTGACATCGCGAATGGAGCGTGTCTATGAGTGCTTGCTTCCTTCATTGAAACGATAATAGCTTTTCTTTTTTGCCGAAACTCTACTAACCACTTTAGAAAATAAAATAGAAAAAAAAAAAAAAAAAAAGGCATACGCCATGTGGCTATGTTGCTGTATGATTCAATTTTACGAGGAGCGTCGAGGACTTGAATTCACATGGTCACATGCTCTGAAAAGTTCATGATTTTCCATTGACATTTGTTAGATGTTCCTTTTTGTCACTCTGGTTTTGCTTCTGCTGGTTATATTCTTATCATAACAGCTGTAATGTAATCTTTCTGAATTGCTTCGGTGTAATGAAAATTGCAGAGTCAAAGTGCAGAATTATGCTCTGTGTCTTTCTTATCCTTGTAGCTACTTGGTAATTTGCATGGTAGTCTTATTTGCGGTTCAGCAGAAAACAGAACTGTAGCTCAAGGGTGGTTGTATTTGTGGCAGCAGACGTGGATATTTAAAGAAACCAATTAAATGGCTGCATTCTTACGAAATACTCGTTCATCTCTATCCTCCTCCGCCCTTTTCATTGTCATAAAAATTCAAATAGCTGGTATAAATAAAAAATTATTATCTTTTTTAATATATTTAAATAACGTTTTAAGTTTTATTTTAATTATATTTTTATATATTTTTAATTAGTTGCTATTAAAAAATATGTAATATTATTTAATTTATAGATATTAAAAATAAAAATATAAAATTTATTTTATTTGATTGATTAGTTTCGCAATAATGTAATTAAATAATTTTTTTTTAATAATTTTCATATACACTCTTAATTTTTTTCTGATGAAATTTTTTTAAAAAATAAAAATTTATATAAATAAAAAATTTTGAAAAAATTGTAAATAAATGTGAAAAATCAATTTGTAAAAATAATTTTTTTTAGAAAAAAACTGTCCCATGACATTTCTTATTTTTAATATGGTTCTTATTTTAGTAGAAGAGAGAAAATTCTTTTATAAAATGAAAAATAATCACAGCATTTAAAGAAAAAAAAAATCTTGAATTTAGATCAAGTGCTTGGTAACTACAGTCTAGTGGTTAAATTTAGATTACTTTATGCATAATCGACCTTTGTTAAGGAAATAAATGAAATTATCCTAGAGAATACCCTTTGTTACAAATCAGAAAACATAACTAATTTTGTTCTTGTCATTGTCAATTCACATTTTTAAGCCCTACTTATGCAGAACATGTTGAGTTGAACACATGGCAAGTACTATTTATATACAGAACATAGGTTTGATTCGATTCAGTTTTCTGGTTCTTTAGTTCGGATGAGTGAGCTTGTTCAATGGTTACATGGCAATTCTTAGGATTCTGCAGAATTTGCAAGAGGTAAAACCAAATTAGCCCTGCAATTGCACTTCTGCTATGATTATAGAACATTCTACCCAGATACACTTGTGACGACACTGGGGGGATTTTGAGAGAAAAAAGAAAAAAATTAATTCAAGTATCTTGTTTGTTCTGGCTTCCACGAAGGGCTGCAAAAGTGGAACACAATTGACCACTGAATCAATCAATACAAGGTCTTGAGACACTTCATCAAGACATCTGTTTGTTCAGGCTTCCCAACAGATATCCGAATATAACCCTTCAACACTTTATTATTGTAGTGGCGGACCATAACACCCATCTTTGCGAGATCATCCTGCAGTAAATTTCATTTGCAGCCATAAAGATTTTCACACAAGTTATCGATAGTTCATATACAAGAAAACAAAGCAAATATGAAAGTGCCTGGAACATTAATCTTAAACCAATTGTGTATATTTCCTGAACCCAAAATATATCATACATAACAGTAGAATATAACTGACTTTCACACTGAATAAATTTATACTTTTTCAGGGTTAACCTGACTATTTACAGAAAAGGAAAAAAAAAAAAGAAAACCCTGTGAGATTCTGCCAAGCAAATTGAACAGAATGAAAGTGCTAGTTCCTATACTTTGATTTATTCCTACAGGGGATGCAAACATAACTGAGTTGATAAAGATTAAAAAGAAAAAGAAATTAAGACATGAAAACACATGATGCTAGCTAGGCCTGGTCACATCTCATTTAATTGAGAGAAGTAAAGCACTGTTTCAGTTGTGTGCTAGGTAATGATGTTAATAAATGCATGTTGAAACAAAAACCATTGTTATTTTAGTAATGAAACATAAGCTTAGATGTACCTTAAGCTTCTTAGCATCTCTTCCAGATTTAACCTCACAGAGAATGAAATTAGAATAGCTTGGAAATGGAGTGAGAAATGGCACTTCCTTCAGCAGCTTATAAAGCCTTTCCCGCTCCTGTACCAAAGCATCTTTCACCGTCTGTGGAGGTTGTGATCACATTAGATTATACAGTTTATAGGCATTATGTTAAATAAGCATCACATAAAGCTGCAATTACAGAATCAAACCTCTAAATATGTAGGATTTTCTAATGCTGCACAAGCAGAAACTTCGGCTGCAACTGAGACATTATAAGGCTGCTTTGCTCTCCACAGATATTCAATGATACTCGAAGGAAATGCTCCATATCCAACACGAAGTCCAGCTAAACCTGTACAAATTGTTCTAATGATTTTAATCTGCACTGTTGACCCTACTAGCTCCCAAAAGACCAAATATAGAGAAGGAAATACTAATATGTAAAGCTTGAATAAGACTGTTCTAATGCATCTAAGCTAACTGCAATCAAGGAGGTTGCTTCCAGAGAAAAACAAATTTTGATGCCAGCCTCAAGTTGAAAATCTACAGTGGATTACATGGCAAATTGGCAATCACCCAATTAGCTAGCAGCAACAAAAAGATATGTAGGTGGTGGTCAGACACGCGGTGGCATGATAAAAAGAGATGCACATATGAACTTCAGAACATGGAAGCATACAACCATATATGGGCATTCAGTGGATAAAGTAACCTTTTTCTTGAACTATCCTATGGATCTATAAACTAGAAATATAGATGAGAAAAAGCTATATCAATTCCCAAATTTAATGTCAACTGTAACATGTGTAAGAAACAAAAACATAAAGCCATTCAGGAAGTTAATGAACCGAGCAACAGACAGAAAAAAGACTTACAATCAAAGGATGACTGCATCCCATTCACTGAATTTAAATCAAAATAGGACAAGACTATCTAAAAGGCAGCCTGAAATGTCATACAGATCAGTATTAGTTGGTTAGGAACATCAGGCAAGTAGTAATTGCCAGCAAGCCAACCAATCATAAAATTTTCTGATGTCATTAACTAGAAATTCTCATTCTCTATTATTCAATGAATTCAATGGTATCAGAAAGGTGTTATGAAGACAAATTTGAAATGGAATTGTTGCAGTAACCAGACTCCGATGACATACCAGCTCTTTTGCTAAATGTGCGCAGGACAATTAGATTATCATGCTTCTTCACCCATTTCATCCTAGATTCCAGTCCTGAAAACTCTATGTATGCTTCATCAAGTACCACTAAAATTGGAAGTTGAAGGATTTTCAAGAGATCTTCGTCACTGATAATACTGCCAAGCAAAAGGCGACAAGCAACATAAATAAGTCAGCATAGAAGCCAGCATAGAATCTAGAAATTCACAATATAATGATGCATGGAGTTAAAATTCTATATTTTGAGAATTTACACACCAAGCAGCTTAACCACATTAATGTAAAATTTAAAGTCTGAGGAATCATTGGTTGCATGAGCAAATGCACATTTGACATCTTCATTGATGAGAGAAAACACTGGCACAATTTATGATCACTACACTCTCTTTTTGGGCCTATTGGTCAAAAAAGCCGACCGTATGTGTTTTAACGATTCCAATCAATTATATTTTGGAAAACTTCAAATTAGTTGTAATTTTATACAACTTTTCAAAATTGAATATGAATAACGTCATAGTTACTATTATTCAAGAAAAAGTCAGGAGAATTAAGAGGAGGAGGAGGGGGGTTGTGAAGGTTATCTTACTAAGTAATAAAATATTTGTTTCTATACAGTATTGAGTTTGAACTGATTGGATAAAACAAGAAACTAATCTGAAAAAGAAAGGCCAAAATTGCCTAAAATTGATATGATTGAATTGTCGAAATGTAACAAGCTTTGGCTTTATCTGACTAATTTCTATTTTTCAAAGATACATTTGAGTTTGAGGCCATGTCAAGGACCAGCAATTAAGTCAGTATAGGATCCTAACTAACTTGTGAAAGAGTAAAATGTTTATCAGAGAAGTTCTTTTCTTAGACATGATCTTTTTGGCTGTGTGGGTTCACGGCTTGATTGCCAAATCATTAATACAGCAAGAGGCGTGAGTTAAATAACAAGTTTGTGAGATCCTAATTTTGAAGAAGAAAAATGACAAACGCCAAATTCCTTAACATGCAGACTATTATGGATAAGTGCCGCTACAAAGTGAAAGACAGGTAATCATGCGGCAGCTGTTGAATTCAAAGGACACAGGGGAAATCCGAACTTTATCATGTCAGAGAACCACAAAAGAAGCACTGTAGAAAAGCATACAGACATTACCTCCCATCAGGATTGTTTGGCGATGTTAAGAATATACATTTAGGTTTTTCTCGTAGAACGGCATCAACAATGAGCTCAACATTCAAGCTAAAATCTGGCTTTCTCATAACTGCAGTCATGACAAAAAGATTATGAGCTACAGTGGGGATATGAACTGCACAACAGATTCTTAGGGACTAAATAGCCATTATAACTCAGATCCATGTGTCAAGAAAAGAATATATGAACTAGGAGAATTCTTCAAAATGAGACAACATTAGGCACTAACAGAAGTTTGTTTTTTACCCTTAATGACTTCTGCCCCATTAACTGCAGCATCAAATTCATACATTGTAAAGGTTGGAGGACAGTCCACAATCTTGTCACCTGGATCTAGAGTACATCTGCCAGCAATGTATATCATCAATCAAAATAACAAAAGGTTTAAAATTGTGAGTTGTTGAAGTTAGGTGGATAATGCCAATTATAAATGATCCACCATGTTTTACCTCATAATTAGATCAATGAGCTCATCAGCACCGCATCCTACGAGAATGTGATTGGATTCAAGGTCTGAATCTTTGGCAAGAGCCTCACGAAGTCGGCGACTTTCAGGATCAGGGTATATGTAAGGGAATTTCAGAGACCCCAAAGCTTCAGCTACCTGCAGACAATATGAAAGAGTATTTAGGTATTCATACCTTGTAAGAAAATGTCACTAGACTTGTTTGAGATTTATCTATTATAAGACCGGACGCCTGCCATTTTAACAACTATTCTTTGAAATTTATTTATCATAAGAACCAAATAAAAATTTCATTACATCTTATTGCAAATAAAGACTTTCTACTTTTCAAGATATGAAGGCCATATGAGGGCTTTATGACTTGCCTCTGGAGGTGGACCATAGGGATTTTCATTCGCATCTAATTTGACAATATCCTCAGGCTTCCTTCCAAGACTAGCTGACAAAACCTGAAGTAGAAAGGCCAAATAATTAAAAAGGATATTATACTGTTACCAACATCACATATGAAAGCAGTCAAACATGCATCCACTAACATATAGGAAACTCACAAAACTCGCAACCAACAAGCAGTTAACAAAATTAATGTATACATTTAAAGCTCATAGTAAGAAAATTGAAGTGAAAAAAGGCAGTTAATTATTTAATATCATGGCTCCAAAAGGTTAGTAGCTATACAACAGTAGAAGCGTCAATGTCAAATATTCCAGTCAAACATTTCTTAGATTCAGCATAAATGAACAGCAATCTTCAACTGGGTAAATTATCTTTCAATGTCATTGGAAATTATGGGCAAAAGTCCACAATTTTACCCTGAACTTAAAATTATTATCCAGTGTGGTTCTTAGATTTTGATTTGGCGTGAAGTCCTCAACCATTTAATTTATTACAGTTGATCCCTACCAAGTGATTTTAGCTAACTACTGATATCGCATGTAGGATACACTACTTCAAAGCCAACAAAAAAGCGGATTTGATTTGGTGGTCACAAAAATTATAGACTAGTTAGCAACATCATGCCTCTGCTTGAGTTCCATAGTTATTGAAGTTGATTAGTTTGTAAATTCAGATCAGCACCCACTCCTTTTTTCTTTTTGGTACACTTAAATGTGTAAATTCAGTTCATGCATCACATTTAGTGCTCATGACATCATTGGTACACATTAGAGACCACCTAGTGATAGACCTCCAACTCAACTTTGAAGTGACCATCTGTGGCAGCTTTTTGGTTATCTCAATGGTTCTAATTACAACGTTTTTAATGTTTGGGTACTCAATTTTACCATATCAGACTGCTGCTTTGCAGAACAATCTAGATTTATGCCCACATTATAGATAGCACATCATCCTCGATGTATAACACTACCTTTTTTTGTGACAGTAGAGGAAGGGAGTTTGCTGTACACAACCTTCTCACTGCCCTTATGAAGAAAGATTGTTTCCACGATTTGAATCTGTGACCTTTCGATCACAAAAGAGCAAGCTCAACATTGCATCAAGGCTCACCCTTTACTGATATTAGTGGTGATGATTTCAGAAAAACAATGTCAGCTAATGTCAACACTAGCAAGAAACTATTAATTACAATTTATCTAGCAGTAATATACTTGAGGAGAGAGCTACTCAAACAATCAAATCAATCATACAAAAAAGAAGGGTCACGCATCTTTATTGAAGACGGGTTGCCTTGGTGCAATGGTAAGATTGCTCCATTTTAGCCTACTGGTCATGGGTTTAAACCATGGAAAAAGAAAAACCTCTTTGCAATGCATGGAAAGGCAACATGCATCTGACTTCCCTTGGAGTCATAAATGGGAAACCTTATACAGTGGACACTTGTAGTGGTGCAATCAAGCAAAGAAACTTATAAAAGAGAAACACATGACAAATAGAATATGCAAGGCCTAACCCACTTCACCTCAAACTGAAAGCAACTGTACACTCTGAGTAATATAAAAGTCTTTTCTTATATTTAACAAATTCTGACAAAGAAAAGGAAAACCATTAAGAATTAATCCAATCAGTTCAAACAAAAAGAAATCTTAAATAGGCTGCTCAAAATTACCTCAAAAGGCAGAATGGGTTGATAAGGTGACAGTTTCCTCAAATGGGAACGAATAAATGAATCGCCAGCTACCCTCTCTTGAGCTTCATTGATATGCTCTACAGGTGTGAAGGAGGCCATAGCAATAACCCTTCTTCGATTATTCACTTCAAACGAGCAAATACGTCTTTGAGGAAGCAAAGATTGGTGAAGACTGTGGCTAGATTTGATCAAGCAGAGAGAAGCAGTGTTGTAGATATCAATCACTCCCATGGATGTTTGCATCTACAGAATCCTAGAAAATTATCAAGAAAATCAACTTTAAATATCTAACACCAAATATTGTAACAAAAAAGACCAGCTTCAGTCTTTTATCTATTTTATTCATTTTGGTGTAAAAAGAAGTGGAACTGAAAATTCATTGCAAAGCACAACAAAGTCAAAAGGATACAGACATTAATTAAGAAAACTGATCATATTGGAACACACACCCACATGAATGAAATGGGATGTTAAAACAAACAAACAAAGAAACTGACCTATCAAAAAGACAGCCATACTTTGCCTTGTCATGGGAGCAACAAAATAGGAACGGCAACATGTAGGGTACCCGCACATTTAAGAATATCTGAACCCTGAGCCGGTTAGAATACACATACTTAGACCCGCCCCAGATCCGAATAGGAATACCCACAAACCTACCCAAACCCATTTAATATCTATAGCTCTTAAATAAATTTTATGGATATTTTAATTGGGTAGCGGGTATCCTACCCGTTAGATACCCGTTTATATATGAACATTTGGACAATTGAACAGGTACCCGTTTACCGAACCTATTTAAAATAATTAAACTCTAAAATAAATTAACAAATATTAATGATAACGAAAACTAGAAATTAAACTAATAAAAGAAAAAAAAAAGAATTACAAAATCTAAACTAATCAAATCCTAAATTAGAAGTTCAACATATTAATACAACCCAAGCATAAATTCTTCTTATTTAAAATAATATTCTAAATCATCAAACACAAATTAGATGCAATATCTAATATTCCAATTTATGCATCTTTCAACTCCAAATTTAAGGGTATTTTTCTACCACCTTTGGAAAGAAAAAATTAAATCACAATTAACATATTAAATACTAAAATGCAATAAAAGATTTGTAGCATATAGTAAATATGATCTCCACAAAGTGCACAAATAAAAAGAAAAGGAAAAGGCATTACAGACAAAAGAATTAATTACTAAAAATCAAAGATTGAAATGAGAACCAAACCAGACTGAATTGTGCACCATATCAAACAACAAAAGAAAAGTTATTAGCATTTCCAAAAATCTTAAAACTGTTAGAAGACATATTTAAGAGAGTAACGAAAAAGACAAAATGTGCTTATCAGAACTTAAATTTCTTGCTATAATTTATCTCATTTCAGTAGGCCCCTCTATAACTCAAACACTAACAGCACAAACATAAATCTTGACATCAGTATAAAATCATAGAATTTTCACCAAAAGATATACCAACCCAGTATTCAGTGTACTAGTTCCAAGTGTCATTTAATAAAATTGAGGGTTAATGATAAAACATAAATCGAGTCCAGTTACAAACTGAACAAGTTTTGGGGTTGAAGTCATAAGCAAACACAAAATTCAAGGGTTAAAGAAAGACCTAGATGAAGAAAATTTGAACTGAAAAGATGGAAAAGTTTTAAGTATATGCATTTCCATTAAGAAAGGAACGAACTTAGATGTGAGTATAAACAGGAATGCAAAAATAATTTAATTGGTGGCTAAGCTCATGAATATACAGTGATGCTAGATCAAGCCATAACTATACAGAACAAGGATGCTCGAGCAAGTAAACTAATGAAATGCAAAGCCAACATGTAAATTAGTTTAAAGGATATAAATATAAATATATGCATATTAGCTACTAAAATCAAATTAAGATAGTTGTCTGAGAGCCAGACAAAAACCGCATATGAAAGAACTTTGTAAATAATCAATTAGATTGGTAGCATTGGATTGAAGTACCTTGGGAATATGCAGAGGAGAGGAGGCGGAGACTGCTGCGACTGCTATTGAGTTCAAAAAAGAAAAGAAAAAAAGAAACAGACTGCTGCGAGGTTGAAGAAGACTGCTGAGTGGTGGAGGCTCGAGTGGTTAGAAGGTGGAGGCTTGTGACAACACAGCGCTTAGACGGAACTTAATGAATTAATTTAATATTTGTGTAGAAAAATATTATTATATTTAACAATTTTATTTAAATTATTATAATTTCTAATATAAATTAAATTATTAACAGAAAAATTATTGATATATACCTCAATTTTAAATTTTATAACTTTTCTACCATGCAAAAGTGGAGATTATAATATAAATATTTTAAAAGTAATATTATAATTTAAAAAGAAAAAAGACTCATTTTTATAAAAATTGTTAGTTTTAGAATTGTAGATTAAAACAGAAAAAAAGAAACTAATTTCTATAAATTGGTGTCTGTAAAAAAAATTGATAAATATTATTTTTAATGATTTGGAATGGAAAAATATGGTTAAAATGTATTTTTTATTTCAGTTTTTAAATATAATTAAATTATTGATACAAGATTAAAATTTGAAAATGTGGCATGCATGCTGTATTTTTCTAATGATTTTAGTTTATAATAATTAGATTAGATTTGTAATTGCGGCATGTATATTATATTTTTTTAATGATTTTAATTTTTAATTGCATCCGAACTAATTGATTTATATTAAAATTATATAATTTTAACTAAAAATTATATAATTCTTTTATGGATAAATATTGTTTTAGATTTATATAAATTATTTTTATTTTTTATATTTTTAAGTATTATAGATAAAAAAATAAAATAATAATTAAGATTTAAATTTCAAAATTTACTAAAAATCGACATAAAATTAGAATTGTATATTTTTCCTTAATAATATATTTTTTTCTCGATCAATGATGTATTATTTTCATTTGCATCAAATAATATTAATTTCAAGTAAATTATATAAATATTTTTATTATTTTATTTTACATATATATTATTATTTTAATAAAAATCATATTCCATTTGCTTCATAGGTATATTTCTTTTCTTTTGTTTTTATACTTTTGCTTTTTTCTTCTACTCTCTCATACTTGGTCCTATCCTAGGAACTAATAATTAAACCAACATCCAATATAATAGCTTATAAATTTTTCTTCTCTCCAATCTTTTAAGATCATTAGGACACCACTATTCTCTTAACCCATTACAAAAACAACCATGAATTCAACAATTCCTAGCTTTATTAATTATATATATAAAAATTTATATACAATCAAAAAAATACTAAAAAAATTAAATTTTAAAATTTTAAAAATTAGATAAATTTTTTAAAACTACAAATTAAAAAAGAAATATAAAAATTATAATATACATATTTGATGTTTTTTTAAGCTAAAAATAATATAAAGACATCCATGTTGGCGTCGCTATACAAATTTTTTTTATAAAATGTTAGTAAAATAATAATTAGTTTAGAGTCGACTTAAATTTGTGGCTGATATATATATTTGATATTGTCAGAAATGTTAGTGTTGCATGAGATTATATTAAAATTTGAAAAACCAATAAGTCCATGTAAAAATGATAAACTATCCTTAGTTTTATTATATTTAGATAATTAAAGTTTTTAATTATAGTGGTGGAGTGAAAATAATATTATGTAAGTATTCAACATGCTGTAAGTTATTTTAAAAGATAAATTTTGATGGCTAATATTTAATATGTTTATAAATTAACAGTGTCTTATATATTATTGAATATATTATTTGTATATATATAAAATAAGAACAGTGAAACCTCACCTGTTCCTGTGGCTGCTTCTGGTTTCTTTTCCTGTCCAGGTTCACTCCAGAAGAAAAAAATATATATTAAAATTTGAACCCTTTAAACAGTTAAAAGAATTTTATTAGAACCACAGACAGAACAGAGAGAGAGAAAAGAAAAAGTCGGAAACTTTAGTTAAAGATTGTGTCTTCGGATACTGTTTTTTAAGAAGACAATGATGATGATGATGGATGGCGTTGTTTTTAAACTTCCATCAATTAAACTCCTAAATCCTAAATCCACAACTCATTCTTCTCCAATTAGATTAGCCAAATTCTCTTCTTTTGCTATACCAGCATTAGCTACAACTGGGACAGAAGGAGATCAGGCTCTTCACGCTTCTTTATCTCTTGGCCACATCACTAGACCTGATTTCCCAATTCTCCATCAGGTAGGTCACTCTTATGAAAACCCTTTTCTAAAAATAAAAAAAAAATGAGAAGTTTAGTTCTATGGGTTTGCTTGTTATAGTTGCAACTTATAGTAATATGTGAATTATTTACTTATTTTTTGTTTCCAGTACAGGAGGTAAATGGATCAAAACTTGTCTATCTAGATAATGCTGCAACATCCCAGAAGCCTAATTCTGTATTGAAGGCTATACAGAATTATTATGAATCTTATAATTCTAATGTTCATCGAGGAATTCACTACTTAAGGTATGTTGTTTTGTATTTATATTTGGTGTTTCTTAGCAGAAAGTATGAATTTTCTTAAAAGAGTTTTTATGTACAGTGCAAAAGCAACTGATGAGTATGAGTTGGCTAGAAAGAAGGTGGCAGCTTTCATAAATGCGTCAGACTCTAGAGAGATTGTTTTTACTAGGAATGCTACTGAAGCCATTAATCTCGTAGCTTACAGTTGGGGCTTTACGAATTTAAAACCAGGAGATGAGGTGGGTGTTTTATACTTTTTTTAGCTTCTTTTTATGATGTCTTTTGTTAACTCATCAATTTCTAAAAATGAAGGTAACTGTTACTGATCTTTCAAAAGGCTAGAAGCTATCATGCCAATTACTTGTAGTGGAAAATTTTATTTTATGTCATTGTATGCATTTAGAAATTTTTATAGGTTTATTCTGGTCGTCACCAACCCACGTTGAAGCTGAAGCCAACAAACTTTTCTGAGATTCAATGACCGATGCCAGTTCTAATTGCAAAATTGGAAAACTCACCCCTGTCTTATTGACAATAACCACACATATATATACACGTTACGAAGGCTTCTAAACTAAATAGGAAAACTATACAAAGAAGACCTCCTATTAGGAATCTAATTTAGTCTCCTATAATTAAGCTATATACAGGCTATAATACTCCCTTCAAGCTGGAGTACAGACATTAATCATACCCAGCTTGTTACACAAATAATCAACTCAAGCCCCATTTAAAGCTTCTGTGAAAATGTCTCCCAATTGTTCTCCAGTCTTCACGTGTCTTGTGGAAATGAGTCCTTGTTGTATCTTCTCACGAATAAAATGACAATCAACTTCAATGTATTTAGTTCGTTCATGAAATACTGGATTTAATGCAATATGAAGAGCTGCTTGATTATCACACCGGAACTTGGTTGGTACGAAAATCTTAAAACCTAATTCAAATAAAAGCTGATGAATCCATGTTATTTCACACACTGACTGTGCTATAGCTCGGTATTCTGATTCTACACTCGAATGTGCGACCACATGTTGCTTTTTACTCCTCCATGACATTAGATTTCTTCAACAAAGACACAATATCCAAAACTAGATCTTTGATCTTACCCAATCAGCATCTGAAAAACATTAGATCCTATAATGATTGTGATTTC
Organism: Ricinus communis; assembly: GCF_019578655.1. Classification (NCBI taxonomy): domain Eukaryota; kingdom Viridiplantae; phylum Streptophyta; class Magnoliopsida; order Malpighiales; family Euphorbiaceae; genus Ricinus; species Ricinus communis. Next base: position 34,686,998 of record NC_063256.1, on the reverse strand, counting down.
TATACAAGATTTTACGCCCAGGAGCTCCGTTCAAAGAACACAAAATTTATTTTATCGCTTTCCAATGATCAACTCCTGAAGAAGACATGCACTGGCTCACAATACTAACTAAATATGCAATGTTTGGATGAATCACCATTAAGTAATTTAACTTCCCAACTAAGCTTTTGTATTGCTTAGGATCTTCAAACAATTCACCATCTTTTGTGAGTTGTAGATTAGGCATCATTGGAGTACTACATGGTTTAGCACCCAACTTACCTGTCTCAAATAGCAAGTCATGCGCATATTTCCTTTGAGATAACAGAATCCCATTCTTATTCCTCACCACCTTAACACCTAAGAAGTACTTTAACATCCCTAAATCCTTTGTGTGAATTTGACTATCAAAATAGGATTTAAGAGATGAAATACCTAAAGCATCATTTCCAGTAATAACAATGTCATCCACATAGACAACTAGCAGGATTATTCTACCCTCAAATTGTCTATAGAAGACAGAATGATCAGATTTGTTTTTCATCATCCAAAATTTCTCAACTGTTTTATTGAAATTGCCAAAACAGGCACGCGGGCTCTGTTTCAAGCCATACAAAGATTTCCGAAGATGATAGACTTTCCTATACTCCCCCTGAACAACAAAACCCGGAGGTTGCTCCATATACACCTCCTCCTAGAGATCTCTAGAAGAAAAGCATTCTTAATAGAGGCCAATTGTGAATGGTTGCCATAGATATGAATAATCTAACAGAAGTTAACTTAGCAACAAGAAAAAAAGTAATCAACTCTATAAATTTGAGCATATCCTTTTGCTATAAGACGAGCTTTTAAACAAGCAACTAACCTATCAGGGTCTATTTTAACTGTAAAAACCCACTTACACCCAATGGCCTTCTTCCCTGCAGGTAAATCTACTAGATTCTAAGTACCATTATCACCTAAAGCATTCATCTCCTCCATCATAGCGTTATGCCAGCCAGGATGGGCTAGAGCTTTCTTAGGAATAGAAACAGAATCAAGAGATGCAATGAGAGAACAAGTAGTTGGTGACAAATGGTTGTAAGACACAAAGGAAGAAATAGGGTAAGTACACTGATGTTTACCTTTGCGAATGACAATTAGAAGATCATCACTTGACACGGGATCCGATGGCGAAGGATCTGGTTTAGGACATGCATTAGGAGGATTCTGCCTTCTAGAGTAGACCTGAGTGATTGGTGGACGAGTAGGAGCAGAAACATCTGAAATAGAAACAGGAGATGTGGTAGTATATACCAACATATCATCACCATTCTCCCCCTGACTTGGTAATGTGGAAGATGGATAGGATGTTGTATTCTCTAGAAAAATGACATCAGGTGACCCCAAATACCTATTAAGACTAGGACAATAACATCTATAGTCTTTTTGAACACGAAAATAGCCAAGAAAGATGCACTTCAAAGATTTAGGCTCAAGTTTTGTGGTTTAAGGGCGAACATCACGAACAAAGCAAGTACAACCAAATATCCTAGATTCAATAGGAAATACTGACTTGGTTGGAAAATGGGTATGACGGGGAGTCTCGCCATTAAGAACAGTTGAAGGCATACGGTTAATCAGAAAACACGCTATTGAAACTGCATCAGCCCAAAAGTGATTTGGAATATTCATTTGAAATAATAAGGCTCTTGGCGGTGACCACTCCAGAGCATGCTACAGACTTTGGCACTTCTTTATTAAGAATGTAAAGACCTATAGATTCATGTCTTTTACCAATAATCTTCTTCGTCATAAGATCCTGAAACAAGCAATAATCAGGATAAAATAAGATACAACAATTAAGAGCACGGGTAAATTTCCTTAGATATCAGATTAAAAGAAAATTGAGGTAGACTCAATACAAATGTTAAAGAAAGTGATGGAGTAGGGTTAATGGTGCTAGAACCAAGAACAGAAGATGTTGATCCATCTGCTAAAGTAACCATAGGAGAAGATTTATATGGTTGAAAGGTAGAAAATAAGCTAGAATTACCTGTCATATGGTTTGTGGCACCAGAATCTATGACCCAATTGGAAGATAAGGAAACAAGACGTGTTTGGTTTACCTGACTCGGCAATAGCAGTGACGGGAGTAGATAAAGACTTCAATGATTCTTGATATTGCTGGAATTTGGCAAATTCATCTGCAGAGATCAAAATAGAGTTTTCAGATGCATCATGAGTAGATGCAGCGTGTGCAGATTGATTTCCTTGACTCTTATTCATCAATTTTCTGCAATCACGTTTCAGATGGTCAGGCTTATGACAATAGTAACACACAACCCCGCCTGAATCCTGCCTCCGAGTATTAGAATTATTATCAACATTGTTGGATCTTCCTCAACTATTGCTATCAGTATTACTTCGTCCAACAAGAGCACTGTTGGGTTGAACAGGTGGGGGATTTTCCATGCGAAGTACTCTACAGAAGGCCTCTTGGAGGGAGGTAACCTCAGGACTAGAGAGAATTTGAGATTTAGCCGTCTCAAATTTAGAAGGAAGACCAGTTAGAAAACTCATGACAACCATATTCTCCCTTTGAGCTTGTTGAACTCTCACATCTGGGTTAAATGGTAATACCATGTTAAGCTCCTCATTATGTCTTTTGAAATCCATGAAATAGCCCGTGAGAGACTTGTCTTGTTTCTCAGCTCGGTAGAAGGCTTTACACACATCATACATGCGATTTATATTTCCCTTCCCAGAGTATACAAATTCTAAATACTCTCGTAAATCTTTCACATATTCATAGTGATTTATCGGGCCAACAATCTCATTGTCAACAGAGTTCTTAATCTGTAAAAATAAACGAGCATCTTCCCGTAGCCAAGCTTGTTTAGACTCATCTTTAGGCGGATCATTCGTCATATGGTGATCCATATCAACAGTCCGTAAATAAAGACGCACGGATTTACTCCAATCAAAATAATTAGAGTTATTAAATTTATGTTCAGTGATTTTTGACCCTAATTTCAGGCATGATCACCGAACTTTTTATCAGTCATACTTCAAGAATTCAGAGAAACTAGCTAACTAAAGCAATGGACAATAAACTTAACCTCAAACCAATGCACAACGAAATCCAAAACAATAGTAACAATCAAAAAATCAGAACCTGTATCAAAAGCAACTCCTTGACCCACTCGGGTTTCACACAACCAGACAATAGAATGCCTAATATAGACCTGTCCTCAAAAAAGATGACCGAAGTTTCTAACGATTTCTTAAATTTGACAACTTGGTGACAGTATTTGGGAGTATTCTGCTCTGGTACCTTGATCTTGTCAGCTTTCCTCCTTCCCTATGTTTGGGATGGAAAGAAGAGAGGAAAAGATAGAGAACAACGTGCCTTCTTGAGTTTGTTTTTGCACCTTGGAGAAAAGCCTTCCTTGTTCTTCCTTTGTACAACTTTTGACTCGTAATATTCCTTGTTCTTTAATGAAATGAAAAGTTTTGAGCGTCATTCTTTTGTTTTCTTTTGTAGTATCTCCTCCTCTAATAGGTGCACGGAGCATTTCAACAGAGTTTGGATCAGGTCATAAAGCAATTGTGTATTGATATAATCTACTTCTGTTATTTTAATATTATGTAAAAGCAAAGCAAGGTACTTACTGTTTTAGCTGTAATTTAAAGCTGGACCTAATAGAGGAATTGCCGAGATCATTTACGATACCACATGGACACATGATATGTTTGTGTAGTTTGCCAGTTTTGTAAGGCATGCAATGCTATATGGAGACTTGGCAGTCAAAAGCCCAAGTATGTGATTGTGATGTCGAGAAAACTTAGAAGCTTAAGTTGTTTAATTATTGGCAATTTATTGATGTCCTGGCTGGGAATAATCTCTAGTTATATATCCTAATAGCGATGTCTTCAATTTTAATTTTTTACTACTTGAATTGATCATGGTGTTTCTGTTAGAGTTAGATCTTGAATGAGCATCTTACTTTGTATCATTTTCTTTTCCAGGTTATACTCACACTTGCTGAGCATCACAGTAATATTGTTCCCTGGCAACTTGTAGCTAACAGAACTGGTGCCGTCCTGAGATTTGTAGATTTAAATGAAAATGAGGTTCCTGATGTACTGAAGTTAAAAGAAACAATCTCAGAGAAGACAAAACTTGTAGTTGTTCATCACATCTCTAACGTTCTTGGTAGGTTTGTCTGCTTTAGTATCTTTCTACTGCTTTCTTTTTTTCTTCTTCTCTAACAATTCAATTGGAGGAAAAGCAATATGCTTTTAGTAATTTCATTTTGTGACAGTTGATATATCTAAATATTTCCACCACAAACTATTATGTCTTTATATTGTTCATTTTCTCTTAGTTTTTCTCTTTTATCATCCATGCAAGCCTATGGAAGTTCTTTCACATGCACGTCTAGTCTTTTGCTCATAAATGTGTAATATTTGTATCTTTTTCATAGTGAAGAATTTTAATAAAGGAGAAGGTATGCTTCTGAGTTTTCACCTAATTAATTGACACAGAACTCAATGATAATACCATGACTGGAAACTAGCGCCTCCATCTTTGTCGATTAGAATACATAGCCAGACTGGTCCTGTAAATGCTTTAGTAGGATGGATGGAAGTTGATGTCTCATTTTGATTCTGATTTTCATTCTCTTCTCTTCTTTCTATCATTTTCCAACTGTGTTAAGTCATGCTGATAGGGATGCAAGGGGTCATAAATTACATCTTAAAGATCTTACATTTTCTCGTTCTTCTTCAAGACCACCAAATAGGAAAGTTTAGACATCCCTCCCAAACTAATATTTTCTGAAACATAAGAGTGCTTTACTTGTTAATCTTTCAGAAATTAAAAACAGTGAAAATCTTACAAAAGCATTTGGTGACACTTTTTTCTGAACTCATCCGAAAATCAAATTGGCAGACTATGTATTAGGGTGATGAATGGAACTAAATGATATTCTTGAAGTTCAAGTTATGTTGTAAAATGCATGCTAATAATAGAAAATAAACATTGGTAATCCACAGCAAATTAACAATGAAAAAAACTAAAATTGAACAAACTACCATTGATATGAGATAAACTCTTGGGTTCTAATAAAAACTTGTAAAAGAAAGAAGGAAAATGGTATTAAAGTTCTTGGATTATTTCATGAAGACAGTTTGAACTATACTAGGAAAAATTTCTTATCTTCTAGTATTATTTCAAGAAATCATGTGCAACGTTAAGTTTGACATTCTCAATTTGTGTTGTTCCTTTTACTTGTTCTCATGATAAACTGAATTACTAAAGTCAAATCCAATCCAATAAAAAACGGATTGCTACTGAAGACCCAAAAAGAAATTGGTCCTAGGATGTGCAGTTGATTAGCATTTATATGATTAAATTTCTGGATCCAGTTCATTAACTGGTTATTGATGTATAGAGCAAATGGCTAATAATATGGTCTAAGCATGCATCTTTTGTAGCTTCTTTCCTTCCTGTTGAAGACATAATCCATTGGGCACATGGTGCTGGAGCAAAAGTGCTTATAGATGCATGTCAAAGCGTACCGCACATGGTGGTTGATGTCCAGGGGCTGGATGCTGATTTCCTTGTTGCTTCTTCTCACAAGGTTAGATTGTTGTCATGTATACTGAAATATGAGCTTTAGGAAAGTATATGAAGTTAAGAAATAATCATGCTCCAGATGTGTGGGCCCACAGGCATCGGATTCTTATATGGTAAAAGTGATATCTTGTCCACAATGCCTCCATTTTTAGGTAAGTTTTTACTTGGAGATAGGATTCTTATATTTTTTTCTCCTAGAGTTTCATTATGCATTTTTAAGAGTTTTATGCATATATAGCTCTTGGAAAAGAAGTGGATGAGAATATATTAACATTCTTTGATGCTGGGTTTCACAGGTGGTGGAGAAATGATCGCTGATGTATTCTTAGATCATTCTACTTATGCAGATCCTCCATCAAGGTTAGTGTACTTGTTTGCTTGTCAACATATAGTATCTTGAACTAAATGATTGGACTGGGAGGGAACTAGCAGTCTCTGTTTTCTTTCCTTTCCCTGACATTAGGTTAAAAGGATTTTGTGGCATGTATATTAAATGCCACCTACATATCAGGATTAGCAATGGGCAAGCAGAGACCTCGAACTTAGTGATGAATTTTCAACTTCAAAGTTCCTTTAACTCATCTGTGATGCAGAATGAGATACATCTGAGAAATAAACAGATATTCTTATGAAACCCATAAAAGAATTTGAGAGAAACAAAAACTAAGAGGTACCAGCATTTATTGTACAATTCTCCAACCTGCTTTCTTAACTTTTTTGTGCCTCTTCTTTTATATCTGCTGTCTATCTGAAAATTATTTACAGGAAATCCTCTTATATTTCAGACGGTGCATTTCTATTTGTTTTCAAGTTCAAAATTTTTGAGTAATAAATAATACAACCATGTACCTCCTTTCTAGTGATCCATTCATGCAGGGGTTATCACCCCAGGTTCCTCTAGTTTTCCTGCAGCAGTGACTATTGGCCCAATAAAAGCTTATCCTTGTGTTTGCTCTGTAGGATCTAATTCTATCCTAAAAGGTGAATGTTTTATTTGTTGATGTTGACAACAAAAAGGAGTCTCTTTTACTTGAATGTCAAATTGTGAATAAAGGTTGGTTCTGGGGGTTAATATATTCTTAAGTTTATATGGATTCTCCATATACTCCTATTACCTAGCAGTCAAAGCAGTTCCATACGCTCAAGCCAGTTAGAAGATCAGATCCATTATTATTTATCACTAATTCTCCCTAAAATCAAAAGAACTATTATTGTAACAAAAGAAGGAGCGTTTTGCTACCATGTATTCTTCTTTGGAGCTTTTTAGGATCGTATTAGATTACATTGTATCCATGCAGTTATTACTATTGGTCACCTAATGAAAGATGTGTTTTCCATCTACCTTAAAAAAAGTTTTATAAGGGTCCAGATATTTTTACCCCCTATCTCCCAAGTAAAGAAACAAAAAAAGAAAGCAAGGGTATGGTTTCATCAGGGGGTTTCCTTGCATTATTCTGGTACTTGTCCATTATTACATCCTAATTTCAACTTCATATTAATCATTTACATTTTGACATACATCATTAATCATCTATCATTAAGGCTTTAATTAGTGATGTAGTAGTATTTATTGAGCATTCATACTGCACTTTCTAACTGTATCTTCATGTTGAGGAATCTTCTTATTTAAGACTAAGATTTGAAGGAGTTTAAGATGGCATATTAAGTTTAATTATATGGTGAAAAGGACTCCTGCTTGAAATACTTGCCATTTGATGAAATTTGTTCATTGTACTTTTTGTTTGCTTTTTAAAATAAATGCTTTAGGGTCTAAATTGATCTTTATGTGGAATAGATTTGAGGCAGGAACTCCAGCAATTGGAGAAGCAATTGGGCTAGGAGCAGCAATTGATTATTTGTTAGGAATTGGCATGCAAAAGATTCATGACTATGAGGTAAGTTGCATTTTTTGACCTCCTGTATTGAATATTTTTCTTGCTTCATGCAGTCTTGCAAAGTTGGGGATGATTCCGTTGTTGTGAGTTCAGAAAGTCATTATATTTTGTTTCTCATCTTCATGTTCAGCTAAATCAAAGTCTTTTTCCTTTCATTTGTACAAGTCTCTGGAACTGTGTCAATGTGAGATATATCTTGAGAAAAGAAAAAGAAATGAAGAGAGTTTAAGCACAGATCTGTATTTTGTAATTTCAGTTATTCTGCAAGTACAAGTGAAAATGTCAAACCCCTTATCTCGACAACCTCCTCTCTTTCTCTTTGGGGATTTGGGTGGATTCAAGGCACTCAGCTGGTTGTGGTGGAGTGCTAAAAGTATAGTCTTTTGTCCATCATGTATTCTGCAAACATAGCATCAATGAAGTAATTGTTTTATACGTCAGACTGTTTATCAGAATCACATGTCCTCCTTTTTCTTGAGGCTAAACATTAAGTAATACTCTCCCGTTCAACTTTGATACGCCATTTTTTCCTTTAGTCTGTCCAAAAATAAAGGTAATTTTCCTTTTCTAGTTGTTAGTTTAATGATTAAATGTCTAAAATACCCTTCATTTCACTTACTTGATTTTGAAATTGCAAATTATTATACAAAACTTTTTAGTTCCAATACAAAAAAAAATTTATTTAAGTCTCAAAAATTATAGATTGATTGGCAAGTCCACCAATATTTGGATTACCGGGCATTGTATTAAAAAATCTATTAAGGGTATTTTAGTAAGAAAATGGTTTAAAACAGTGGTATTATTAATTGAAAAAGAACTGAATTTTTAATCCTTAGGCAAGTCAAAAAGGTCTATCAAAATTGGACAGAGAGAGTATTAAAATTGGATCAATAAACTCTTGATTCGTGATGAAAGATCAAAATGGATTGGATTTAATGGGGCTCCAAGAGAATGAAATAACCAAGCCATTTTTTATTATCGTGTTAGCTGTCCATCAAGCATCATACATGAAATTTTAATTAAGGTCACTGTTTATTTGTTCATTGATTTGCAGATGGAGTTGGCTAATTATCTGTATGAAAGCCTTAGCTCTGTCCCCAGTGTTCGTATCTATGGTCCAAAACCTTCAGAAAATGTTCATCGAGCAGCTCTCTGTTCCTTCAATGTTGAGAATATTCACCCAACTGATATTGCAACTTTTTTGGATCAACAGGTTAGTTCCTTACTCTTAGTGCTATTCTTTATTAGATCCCTTCAAGTTTGAGCTACAAGAGATTCTGAAGGCACAACTCATAAATGATTTGGGAAAATATGCTATATCTCAGCATGGAGTGGCTATCAGATCAGGTCACCACTGTGCGCAACCTCTTCATCGGCATTTAGGAGTAAATGCAAGTGCACGCGCTAGTCTCCATTTCTACAACACTAAAGAGGATGTTGATGATTTCATCCAGGCACTCAATGACACAATCAACTTCTTCAATTCTTTCAAGTAATCTCTTAAGTTTCTCATATAGCTTCCCATGTACTGCACTATGCAACTTTATTTCTCCTTGCATTAATGGTTTCCCACTTTTGCTTGCTCTTTGATGAGTGCTGTACAACAAACCCATATTGTAAATCAAAATCATTATTTACTTGCTGGAAAGATTGTACATTATCTTAAAGATCTAATAAAGTGACTGGATATAGTGGTTTTACTTCATGGGCATTCATGGTTGTAATGGTCTTCAGGATTTCCACTTGTTATTTAAGGGTCATGGTGGAAATATTCTATCTGAAAACTTTTGACTAGCAAGAGCTTGCAGCCTGGAAGATTTGCTTGTATCAGCTATAACTAAAGCAGGCCTCATTTAGAATGTCTGTTGAATGTGTTAACAAGCTTTGTGATTAGTACATGATCTGAAAGCGTGTGAAATAGAATACCCAGTGTACTGATTTGCCCAATAATTAATTGATATACAGTTGCACAACATTAGATATTTATGATATTTAAGTGGCAATTATTAATTGGCAGGATGTAATATACAAGACTAGTTGAAGTGGAACCATCCATCCTCATAGCAATAGATGTGTCCCCTCCTTGCAACCTCCCACAAGTCTGGTTCCTCCATTAATTCTAAGAATGCCAGCAACCACCTCAGACTTGTAATGTTCTTGATTTTGTAGTGTACCAAGCAATGGCAATATGGTTCTTGACTTCCCTCCTTATCAATATATCCAGCCACAAGAAGAAAGATTCAATACAAGCCAAGTCATATACCCCACCAATCCATGCCCATCATTGATGTCAACTTGGGATGACAAGAAATTGCAGATTCAATTTATGAAGCTGCAAGCAAATGGGGTTTTGTTTCAGATTATAAATCATGGGACTCCAATGGAGATTCTTGATGATATAAAGCATGCAGCTCATTAGTTACTGAAGTTGCTTTCACAGTGAAACAAAATTTCAGGATTTTTTATTATTTTGAATGATAATTTTTTTTTTTTTCTTTTGAATTATAAATGAGGAAATAGGAATTCAAACTTGAAACCTAGCTAAGTCAAGATAGATATTTATCACCGGACTAAGTCCATAAGGCTCAAATTGAGATATATATTTATCATTTATCACCAGACTAAGTCCGTGCGATAAATGTTATATGTTACTATTACTAAATTTATGTTAATTTGATGTCTTTATTTTTTATTTGTGTTTAATACTTTAAAGGTTTTTAGTAAATTTTAGTTTATATAATATGAATATTGACAAATAAGAATATTGAAAACTTCTTATACTGTATTTAAGATTTTAAAAGGAATTCATTAGATTAATTAAAATTTAATATGTAAAATTAAAATTTAATCAACACGAAAAAACAGGAATTCAGCTAGTAATTTTATTATGCTTGTAGTTAATTTCTAATACCCATTTGTAAGTCACAACAATGATAATTCCCATCTGAATAGATTAGAGAATAACCAAAGAAAATTGCACTAGTACACGGTAAGACTGAATTCACACAATAACCAATAATAATAATAACAATAACAGAGTATTAATTAAGAATAAATATATTTAATTATTAGAGAAGTTATGAATGTAACTGAGATACAAGCAAACAAATAACCAAATTCATTAAGAATGAAAAGGCCTTTCTATTCAAGTCTGTAAAATTTGAACATCTTTTACAGTAATATGGCAAAACTGAACCTAAGCTATTATGCTTCTTCAGTCAGACAAAAATACATTTGAAACAATATTAACTTCCCCATCCCTCACCCCAAGAACAGAAAAAGAAACAAACAAATGATAGAACTGAATAGTACACTCGTCGGCTTCAGCATTTATCTTTCCTTGCCAAGGTCTGACCCGGCTTTCAGTTGCCCGCAGTTACCAAAAAATTTATCCTGACCTATGATGTTGCAAAAATGAGATCTGCCCATGAAATTAGCATTTCAATTCCCTAGCAATACATTCCTTATTTACTCATTTCTCTTTTCTAGCCAAGGACTCCCCCTTGTACTCGCAACCTGCAGTAACCACGAAACCTGCCCCGACCTGGATTGAAGCATAAAACAATAAGGTACGAACGACATGAATGTGTGCTTATTTATTAGTGCATACTTGGAGGGAGAGAAGAGAAAGAAAGGTCACCTGACAGTCTTTCAGTACAACTCGCTCTTGGAGCTGTACATTGCTGCAAATGACAGAGCCTTGAATTGAGCAGCCATCTCCAACAGTAACATGGTTCATGATAACTGAATTAACAACCTGAAGAAACAACATAGAAGAAGGGGAAAAAAAAAACAATGAAATTCTCTGTTTGAGTTTACTAAGATAAGGCCATGAATATGCCAAAGCAGTAACAGTTGATGTTCTTGGTACCCTCATCCTGATCTTGTGAATAATACTTTTTAACCTTAATTATTGAAGAATCATCTTACCTTCACATTGGAACCTATCCGGCAGTGACGGCCAATAACTGACCGCTTCACACTACACTTGTCGCCCATTTGTGAACCTTCTCCTAGCATACAATGAGGCCCCACCTACAGCCATCAAACTACCCTGTAAGTATAAAGATATTTTCTCTGATTGACGTGTGAATGCATGAAGATATAAATCCAACCTGCCATTACAAGCCTTTTTCACATTAAACAAATCTATCATACCAAGTTCCTAATCCAAGGTATAGTTGCTGAAAATAATTTATATCACTTTAGAAGCAACGAGTATTTATGAAGTACTGGACTCACTGTAGTTTTTGATCCAAGCTGTGCTGAAGGATGGATTATGTTGTTATGAGCAGAAAACGAATAGCCTGAGAGATGATTCGCCTCACCTATAACCTGATTTTAAAATAAAATATAGATGTCAACTAAATCAAGTGCTCAAATAGATGGCAAATACAAAATATGAAGGAAGACCTTGAGCTGCGTAAACTCACATCTCGGTTTATATCACTGAATGCTTGTATAGAATTTAAGCGAGCACAGTATTTGCTATTGCTTGCAATATAAGCACAGCATTTATGAGTTCTCCGGAGAGTACTAGAATCATGATGACCCAATGCATAAGGTTCATGAAAGCTCGGCATAGATGCATTGATCAGGATTTGAGATACCATTGCTTGGTTGTTCTGGGAACTAACCTTGTCATTTCCATTTTCTTCTGCTTGTGGTACACCATTCAACAATACCTCTGATCTCTGATGTCCATTAAATAACATGAACCATTACAAATTATATTAAACTACACAAATACTAAAAAGAATGAAACACAGAAAGACTTAATTAGACTAACCAGCTGACTTCGGACAAGATAAGGCAGTACATCCTGTTTTAAGCTTTGAAATCTGTCCTTCTCATTTAATACTTCTTGCAGAACAGATCTGAAAGACATAATAGAAATAAGAGGATAAAGGGATACCTGACAGAAACAAACTTTGGAACCCAAGACACTGAAAAGGACAAACCTCTTAAATGCATACATATGAGCATCCATAAGATCAGATCGTATTTCCATCTAAGGAAAATGCAAAAGAAATATTAGAGTAAGAAGCAGGTAGAATAACTACATATATTCCTATTTGACAAGTAGTCTAACGAAATTTGAGCCTTCATGGATGCAATAGCTTTTACAAAACTTGGTAAAAGATAATTATTTTACTAGGATGAGAAATTGAAAAGAAAAAGTTGGTATGAAAGAACAACGTTATTGGAAACTATTAGATGTCGCTCAGACAGCCAAAGGATAAAAATCGGAAAAAGCATTAAGAAGCATTAAGCGTTGGATTTGGAGACGCCAACAATTAGCATGTCATGATTTAAGTTTAATAGACGTTGTCAACTGCTGGATTAGATTTATCAGAAGTAGCAAGATAAGAAGGCCAGATGACCTTCCATTACCTGCCCAACTGCACGAAGAATATTCTTCTGAATCAGAATGTCTTTCTCAACTTCTGCTCCTGCAAGAAGTACCAAAAGAAAAAATCAATGAACAGGAAAACTCCAGATAACGCACACCCAAAATATCCAACCTGTTGCAATATGTAATAAAAACTGCTTTGAATGGTCAAGCCCAATGATGTTGTATCGTCTTGGTTTCTTTATTTTATCTTTTGCAGAAGAGGACCCCGACTCGGCAGGTCCACCAACAGGAGCAGAGCAGAGCATAGTAGTTACCACTGCATCATGCCGTCTATGAGCAGCTGCAACCGCACCAGGAGGAACATCAGAAACCAGATCACCACTCACAACCTGCAAAAATATGCACCATCAATTGCTGTAAATAAACAATTGTCGAAACCTTGACCATTACCAAATTTGGATTCTAACCAGAATATCCTTGGCAGTCAAATGGTGTGCAATGGCCCGAAGAGCACCAGCGGTTCCAACATCCTCAGGAACAGCAGCAACCTGCAGGATTATATAGCATTTCTGAATTCCAATTTCTTTCAGAGGAAAATAAAATTTAGATGGATAGTATCAGAGAGCTATATTCTTTATAATGCTAACAAATGAAATTCGTCACCAGAACAACACATGAAAGCAAGCTTCTCATGTTTACAGTAACACAAAATTGAAAGATGTCTCATTCTTGGAAAATGATTGGAAGTGCATTAAATGGTAGTGGTTCCATATGGCCTCTAGCAAGAAAAGTTCCCTAACATGCCAAGATTCAAATTCAACTGGTCCAATGGTCATCCATCTAATAAAGTACCAAAACAGATGCACCTTTCTATTACAAACACAATCTTCATGTACAGTAAAAAGAGATGAAACTTCTGAAATATATGCAACTGCAGTTCTCCAATAACTTTCTTAGATGTTTCTTTTAGAAAAACAAAATAAGCAGCACCACGGTAATTGAGTGGTGCTGTTTAGCAGCACATGTGCAAAGTTTTAAGGAAGAGTTTCTCATGTCTCAATTGCAATAATGTTTTACCTTTGTCATAGAATAATATGAGTTTCTTTTCCATTAATTGCAATAAACTTAAGACCGAAATGAATTCCAAGACATTTACAGAAGAAAAAACTAAATAAAAGAGGTCTGGAATCAAATGACCTAAATGAGGAAAGCAACCTGAACTTGTCAAGTTCAACATGGGACAATAACTAAGCAGGTTCTAATACAAGCTTCATCCAGAACTCCAAATAACTCAAACCAGTACCAATTACTATAGTGGTTACAGAATCTACATTGCTACCTTGGGAGGGCATATTCTTACCATCCTTTATAAGCTTCCACTTCTCTTTGTCGCAACCAAGTCAGAATAAGATGCAAAATTCGAACTTGAAAATTCATAGTATAAGAACCAATACTTTAACGGCTGTTTGGATGAGTGGTTGAATGACAACAGTTAACCTTTGGTCTCCAACCAGTAGTCTAGCAAAGTTGACTTTCTAAAATCCAAACTTGGCTGTTCAAAAGTAATACTAAAATGCTTTAAGATTTTAAGCTATCAGCAATTTGGCTTTCAGCTGCTAGCCATTAATAGTTAATATCAACCACCAATCAACAGGCCCTATATCTATTAATTCCTATTCTTATCTTCTTGTTTGAAATAGCCAAAACACTGGACAACGTGGAAAAAAGGCATAGTAATAATAACACTAGCAGCAGTTCCGTGGAAGAATTCCAATCTCAGCTTTTCCAATTCCATGCCCATAATGCGAGAGCAGCAGAATCTGAAGCCTGAAGAAGAAGCAGCTCCATAATAATGGAGTAAAAGAAAAATCTAGGCTAGAGGTCCCAAAAGCATGGTTGAATCTGCCAAAGTGGGGCACTTCTGATGTAAGTAGAGCAGGATAAAATGCCTGTACCTATAACCCTATTCATGGGAAAAAGGGCAAGAAAAAATTTCTTCTACTTACAACTACTATCCCAGAAACTTTGGCTACAGAATTTAATTTAGCACTCACCAAAGCATTCAAGATATTTCTAAACCAACATAGTAAACTGTTCTCAATATCAAGAACAGTCATCTTAACAGTCCAGTGACGAGATGTAAGGACTCACACACAGCAGGCTCATTCAGTCCCAGCTGCAAACTGTACCCAATAATAGGAAGGAAAGGATAATACTTAGGAAATAGAGATTTAATTCCTTCAAGATCAAAGCCAGAAACATAGAGTTTTAAATGCCAATCTGACAATGTCCTGAAATCATTTGGTTACAAGCTGCCCCATAAAGCTCCAGAAGAATCCTGCCTAATAAGCAAAACTATGCAATTAGTTTCTTCAGTTCTGGAGTATTCAACCTCTGTCATAGTTTCTCAGTGCTAAAACTAAACATGACGAAATTGGCATCTTGATAATAACATATATATCCTATAAGGAAAATGTAACACAAGGAAATATATTTCATTACTTTGAGAAAAAGTTGTTTTAATTCAACAATTGAATGCACGTTAACCATGCCTTTAGCTTTTAATTGTGGTAATCAAAAGTATAACTTTTTCCTTTTCATAGTTACTAGTTTTTTACTCACGTGTTTTACACATGAATAACAATAATAATAATTGGACTCATTAGGTTTCACATAATAAATGATAAAATAATTATTAAATTTTTACCGAAAGAACATTGAAACTTTATAGGTGATCAAATTCTTTTCTAGATTTATTATTTTTCTATTAAATTAGTAAAAGATAAAATTGACCAATCTTAATAATAGTAATTATAAGGCCTTATTAGTAAATATGTTTATTCCCCTCCCCTTCGCACAGTGGCTTTGGCACTCGATATTCCCAAATAAAATGGATACTCTCAAGTCGGCTGAATTCATTAATCAACATTTGTTGGTATTCTGGCCTTCCTTCTCCTTCTCTGGGCCTATCAGAAAGAGAATCCAGCACTTAGTCGTGAATATCTTAATAAACCACCCCGTGGATATTTTTTGCTTTAAAACAAAATAATTAGAATTTTCCATAAGAATGTGAAAGAACCTTGATTCCCTGTGCCCCATATGAATGTGAAAGAAACAGGACGAATGTGTAGATAATTATATAAAAACCCAATTTTGCAGTATCCATTATTACTGCTTGCTCTATTGTTAACCTCCCTATTTCTTTTCTGTAGAACTTGGGAGGTGATTACTTTGATTTTTGAATTATATTTGCATATTTATATATAAGTACATTTAATTTTATGTTTCTAAAACTAATAAAGCAGCTACAAACCATATATTATTGAGCCTTTATAGCTCTAAATTTGAGTAAATACATCCAATGTATTTTATTAGTCATCAAATATTCGGCAAAAATTGCCCGAAGAAAGGTTTTTTTTTTCCGGGATCATTACAAATTTAGTATCTTAACTTTTTGATTTTTTCTATTTCAATATTTGAATTATTTTTTTGTTCAATCAAATGCCTGAACCGGCTACCTTATGTATATTATGGTGTCTCTTACAGATTTTACAGGTTAAAGTAATAATTTAACTCATTTTACACATAAAATGCCCTAAATATCCTTACTCATCATTACTTACAATTTTGTCTATTTCTGTTTTCATTCTTTTCTTCTTTTTTTTCTTTTTTCTATATTTTATTAAATCTTCTTTTTGCACTAAAAAATCAATCATGCAAGACTATCACCTGGACCCACAAATTTTAGTTACCCCAAAATGGGGAGAAAATGAGAAGTGGAACTATGGTCATAATTTACACTTCTCACTAGCTCTATTTGATGAACTTGCAACTTTCTTAAGCATGAAATTGCAATATCTTTTGATTATTAAATTAAAAAAAAAAAAAAAAAAAACTTGTTCTTTATCTTCTTTCCCCTCCTTTTCTCCAATGGCATACAAGAGAGAAGAAAGCTACTATCTCTTCTCCCTTCTTTCTTTCACTTCACATCTCGCCTTGCCCTTTCTTTTCCCACCTACTTGTTTTCCCCAAACAAAGGGAAAAAGGAATGAATCCGTAAAACTAAATTTACCAAGTGCAAACATTTGACACTCACAAATCAATCTGTGCAGTAATTCATGGTGGCATCTAAATCAATACTCATTAAATCATCCCAATTATATAAAAATTATTAGTTGCTTATATTATTCATAAATCCATCTTTTATCTAATTGCTGTACATATAATCTCTAACTAGAAGGAACTCAAGATCTAGCTTTTGCTATCCTTGAGATGGTAGCTCATATTAATCTATGGTCAAATAATCAAACTGAAGCGACCTTTAGGTCATAAATTGAATTATTTGCTATAATGTATGATTCTCTATTCCATCAAAAACTTCTAATTGAAACTTGTAGCTTGAAACTCTATGTAGAGTTTTACTGCCAGGTTCACTTCAATCATTCTGGTTCTTGCCTTTCGGTTCTACTAATTATAAGTACAATTGTTGCTTTTGCTAGAAAATTCACAACCAACTACACAAACTGCGTCATATTAAGCTTATTCTGAAAGAATACACAATCAGGGGAGAGAATAGGCAATCCATTTTTCTCATAGCTTTTTGTTTCTATTCTGTTGACAAATTAAGCTTTACATTTTATAGGTTTTTTTACATCTCATAATCTTATACAAAGAAGGAGTTTTTCTTTTTCTTTTTCCTTTGTTTCTAATAAGAGTTGGGCCAAAACAATATTCTTCTCCATCAGCTTTTGCACAGCAGTAATAGAGTTAACTTATTGTCTGGTTGCTTGGTCAAAAGATTAGACAGAGTCACTTAAGTTGTGTATGTATTTAAAACAAATAACCACTTATCAATTTCACTAGACGGTTGAGTGAAAAACAAAGAATTTATACAATCAAGCATCACTCACTCTCAATTACATCTTTAAACGAGCAAAAATAACAATTTCCTCCATCTCCTTCACCACAAAAGTAAGAATATAGCAAATGCACCATTGCATGAGAAAACAATTATAAAGTTAAATAAATACCTCGACATGTAAGCGATCAACATAAGCACCTGATATCCAACCACCAACACGAAGAGCTGCCTCTTGCCCTTCAACAACCT
This sequence comes from Ricinus communis, assembly GCF_019578655.1. Taxonomy (NCBI): domain Eukaryota; kingdom Viridiplantae; phylum Streptophyta; class Magnoliopsida; order Malpighiales; family Euphorbiaceae; genus Ricinus; species Ricinus communis. Next base: position 34,669,035 of record NC_063256.1, on the reverse strand, counting down.
ATAAAAGAAAAAAGAAATGCAAATTAGAGAAACTAAAAACCCTAATACAATTCCAGTTCACACATGTATTAAAAATCCTAAAGAATCGAACTTTAAGTTCGTTTTAAACATTGTGAATATACCAAGATGCACACTTTCAATTTTTTATACTCTCCTCTCTTTCTTTAAATTCATTCCACTGCTTTTTCTTTTCACATAAAAGAAAAGACAAGTAAGGTGGAAAAAACAAATCCAAAAAGAGAAGCATACCACAATAAGATCCTTGAGATTACTAAGTTCCAATTGCTCCAAAACATAAGAAAGAACCGGCCGGTTAGCCACCGGAAGCAGGGCTTTTGGGACTTCCTGCATAAAAGAATACAATAAAGAATGAGCTTATTTTGATAAAGAAATTTGATGGGTGTTGTTTTGAGTTAATTAATGATTTTAAAAAGGAAAAAGAAAAACCACCTTAGAGACTAAAGGAACCAGCTTTTTCGAAGTGCCACCGGCTAAAACTACCACTTGGAAATCCATAGTCTGAGAATTCTTGAGAGAAACCAATAATCAAATAGGGTTTAGGACAATCTTTTTGATGTGGGTTTTTCTCTATCTCTGAAAGCGAACAGAGAGAGAGAGAGAGAGAGAGCGATGGAGTGTGTTATTAGTATTGCAAATGTATTGTTTGGTAAATAGATTTGAATTAATATCAGACAAGCAATTGCAACAACGGGGATGTAGCTCAAATGGTAGAGCGCTCGCTTTGCATGCGAGAGGTACAGGGTTCGATCCCCTGCATCTCCATCCTTTTCTTCTCATCCTTTTTATATCACCTTATTTTATGTATTATAATTACTTTTATATCACCTTATTTTATATATTACAATTACTTTTATATTACTTTATTTTATGTACTATAATTACTTAAATATTACTTTATTTTAGGTATTACAGTTATTCTGATCCCCTGGGATGTGTATCTTCTTTTTCATCCTTTTTGTAAGGATTATTTATAAATTATTAGGTATTATCTTCTTTTGCTATAATACTATTATATCATTATGTTATTATAAGTCTATTTTTTAATTATAAATAATTAATTTAATATATTTAAATAATTTATTAATTTTACATGTATTAAAATTATTATTTATATTATATTTTGTTTTACGTTATTATTAGTGATTTGTCTGAATGTATATCTTCGTTAGTTTTGATAGAATATTTTTATGTTACTCTGCTATTATAAGTCTATCTTTTAATTGTATATAATCAATCGGATATTGTTTAAATAATTTATTAATTTTATATGTCATTCTACTAATTTAAATTGTTGATAAATATATATAAATAATTTTTAATTAGTTATATAAGTCAAATCTATAGGTGAATCTTGTAGTTGTCAAATACTACTGTTTAAATTTTAAAAATAGATAGTATTTTTAGTAAATAAAAATAATATATTTAGTTGATTGATAATTAACTATTATATATATTGGCTAATTAGTATTTAATTATGTTAATAAATTATTAAAATTAAAATAAAATCATTTTTATAGGTTTATTTAGTAACATACATTTATGGTGCATTAGAATTTTTTTATAATATTTTATTTTATGTATTATTAATTATCTCAGTCTATCTATATTATACAGTTATTATTATTATTTTAATTATAATTGTTCAATTCGAGAATTGAGACTGCACTTCTTTATATATGAAATATCATATATGTATAAAATATCATTAATATTATATTAAATATTTGAATTCACAATGTAATAAGTAACATAACTAAAAATATTATATCGAATTCAATCTTTTAAAACTCTTTTCCAATTGAATTTGCACTATTTCAAAATTTTTAACTTTTACATATTATAAACTAATATCTTAGTCATATTTATAATTGAATTTTAAATATATAATCAATACAATTTTGAAGTTATAATTAGTATTTAATTAAATAATAATTTAGCAAAAAATATAATTAAAAATAATAAATATGTTATTCTTTAGAAATTATTTTATATATGAATTGAAGTTAATTATATGAAATTTCAGGAAAATGACTAAATATCAATACAATAAGTTATTAACATGTCAAATTTTACTTGAATACATTTAACAAATATCAAAAGTTTGCTAGAGGTCAACTTTAATTATAAGCTAATTCAATGGGTAAAATATTCTTTGAGCGGAGATATTTTTATATAGATAAAATATTTATTACGTTTATTTTCAACTCGTCGAAGCATTTCGTCGCTTATTACGTCCTTTTTCGTCTCTTGGTGCCTAGGTATCCACCGTAAGCCTTTCCTCGTTGATCAGGAAAACCATAGAAAATGAATATGCTAATGAAGGTTATAGATTCGGTCAAGAGGAAGAAACTTGTAATATCATACATGCTCATGGTTATTTTGGCCGATTAATCTTTCAATATGTTAGTTTCGATAACTCTCATTAATACCCCTTTATTAACGAAAAATAGACAATGTTTAACTTTATTGCACTGGAAAAATTATATTATGGATCTCTCCTTTTAAGTAAATTATCTCGGAGAAAGAATTAATATTTTTATATTCTTTTTCTTTTTTGTTTTAGTAATAATGTAACAATTTTGTCTGTAGAAATAAAGAAAAGAAAACCATATCTATTCTAATAATGCTTTTGTCATTTGACCCAATAACGGTCCATTAGATAAGATATGACATAAATAATGTTAAGAGCCTTCCGGTGTGAAAACAAAGAAGTTTGTGATGCTGAAATATGAAATAGGCCCCCTGATAGAATAAAATCAGAAATACCCTTACTTATTGGATATAAATCTGCATTTTTATATTAAAAGTAAGTTATTTAATTATTTATAAGTTTATATGTATATTATTCATATTAAAAATATAAATTTATAAATAAAATATCAAATCAACAAAAAAATGCATTTAAATTTTTCATCTAAATAAGCAAATGATGATGAGACTTTTTATAAATTAGAAAATTCTATTTTTTAAGAGAAATAAATTTGTATGACATTGTTTTAGAAACAATATTTTTTTAATTTCTTATTTATTTGTATTTCAATTTTATTTGAATATGGAAATGGTATAATATATGAATGAAAGAACAACTTTATGTAAAATGAAGATGGTAATATATAGCAATTCTCAATTATCAGAAAGTAAATGATGAGATACAAAATCAATATAATAAACAAAATATATCAATGATATAAATATATAAAACTAATAACAATTTTATTTGATTACAGAGTATTACTTACATAATAAAGATAAACATATAATTAACAATTTAAGTATTGGAAGTAGGATCATTAATTAATAATAATAACTTAAAATATTAACTTGATTTACTTTTATTAACTTTTCACATTATACGACTTTATAAAGATATAAAATATCAAAAGAATGTCATATATTAACTCCGTATTTATTTTTGTTAAGGTTAAATTATAAAATAAGAGATAAACAAAAACCTCCATTCATCAAAAAATAAAAAAATATCTTTTTTCGTATCTCAAAATTACTTGGCTGTCTTAAGAGGTCTAGCTATAATAAAAGAAGAACTTTTAAATTTAAAAACGTGTAAATAAGACAGTTTAAATATCTTTTAGTTTAATTAAATTATCAAATTTAAATTTTAAGTACGCAATTTTAGTAAAACTCTTAAAATATTATTTTATTACTCATAAAAATTTTATATGACACACTTTAAATTAAAAAATATTAACTTCTGAGAAAGCTAAACCAATTTCATTTTAACAGCAATTTGAGTTACTCCACCAAACACTAGTCAGAGATCCTAATTAATACTAAGTGTTTCTTTTAGAAAAAGGGACTTTTGAAAAAAAGAAAAAGGGCCTTTTGAAAAAACTAAACCAATTTCAATTTGAGATGCTCCACTAAGCACTAAAATTTTGCAACAGGTATATTAGCTCTTTCATGATTTTTGTTTTATTTGAACCTCTGCTTCAACATGAGTCCACCAAGCACTAAATATCATTAGTAATAGAAATAATTACAAATGTCCTTTTAGATTAAACATAAACTGCACTAACATCCTTTAATTTTTAAAAATATACACTATCATCAATCCTTTAATTTTTAAAAATATACACTTTCATCCCTCGAGTACTAAATTTCATTAATAGTAGGGGTAATTACCAGTGCCCCTTAGGTGAGACATAATCTATACTCGCGTCCTTTAGTTTTTAAAAATATACACTTTCTTCTCTCATTTTTATATGTCGTTCATCGTTCTCATGATACGATCTGTGGCTATTGATCGGCAATAGGGAATAAGTAGGCATAAAGCCACCGAAACCCATAGCAAGCATGACTAATCACTAACTCAATCAAATTATAAAACTATTTCATTACTAATTTTTGACCACCCAAATACTATATATATTTAAATCAATCTGTCAGCACAATTAGGTAATATGTCATCGGTTGGTTACATGCTAAAACAAAATAATAAGTTTTAAAATCACTATTGCGAAGAATCTAGAATTCTAATAATCAGACATATAAACAAAAATTAGTTACATTAAACCCGAAAATAAAGGAAGTCGGGCTGTCAAAGGAAAAGAAATGCGAAAAACCTAACAGACACCTGAAAAATAAAATTTGAGACTGTCAGTCTCGACAGTGAGTTAAAATCATGTAATCCAAAAATAAATACAACTATCTTAATAGAATATTTATTTAATAAAAAAAATATTATATTATATTAAAACGCGTGTCATGTCATGATTTTAAAAAATACAATTTAAACGTTTATGGGACGAGTACCTTAGCAGAAGCTTAAACTCCAATCCTATTAGTGATTCGGCTCTATTATTCCAATAAGACTAATTCTCAGATAGCAAAACTCGACAAGGATCCTTAACTCCAGTCTGGTCAATTAATTTCCAATATAACCGGCACCTAGAGAGCAATGCTCGACCAAGGACCTTTTCTCCGGTAATCAAATTTTCATAAGCTCAGAGAGCTATGCTCGACCAAGATACATCACAAGAATATTTTCCTATTACCCGGTCTGATATACGATGGTACGCACACGGTCCTGATGCAACCCATTAAGTGGTATGTTCTACTATCGTCTCATCTCGAGTCATGATACAACCATAACATTAATAATGTGAAAAATGGCATAAATCGCACACAATCTTAATATTATTCAATAATTTATTAAGTATTAGAATCAAATGGCATTGAGTATAGCATATATAAAGATTAAATGCAGTACTATCAATAATAATAATAATAATAATAAATATGATGGTAAAAATAATAATAATGAAAATATCAATAACGAAAATAAAATTAATAATAATAATAATTATAATGATAATTAATAAAAAATATTACATTTAAATTAGACATGACATATGTCCGATGATTAAATAATTTTAACTCACAAATATGATGTTTTCTTATGCGCTGTCCATACGGCCAATGTAGTTAGATTAGACAAAGAATCTAAAATCTACAAGTAATAATTAATATTTATTTTCATACTATATAAAATAGTCAACCTAATTCTAGACTTTTAAAAAATTACATGTTGATCCTATGAAAATTCCGCTTAACAACATTGATCGGTGATAACAAAATTTTATCCACAATTATGACTCAAGAGCCTCTAATATAATACTATAATCATAAATTATTATTCTTAAATTAGTATCATAAATTTTTCGATTTTGTATAAAATAATAATAATAATTAAATTAATACTTCAAAAATAATAAACCGGCTAACAGAATTTTCTAACTTTAATAATTAAATCTTCATAATTAATTCTTAATCAAACTCAATTTAATCTCTATTTATCAATTTATCACTAATTATTCATAATTAATTATAACGATTTCTAATTATTAAATAACTATGTAAAATATAAATATAAATAATTAACTAATTTACTATACTGAGCTGAGAAATTAATACAGAATAGCAACCCAAACGTCTGAAAATAAAATCAGAATTTCACCCGTCGGCACGCATCTCGAGGTCACCGGGCCTGATCGCCTAAATATTTTCAAAGGCGATGAGAATTTGATCCGAGCACACCAAAGGAAAGCCCACAATCTCAGAAGTCCAGATGTACAATTATTTTTACCAAAAAGTGGCTGAAAAGTTTTATATCGCCATTTAAAGTTTTAACACTGGCGAGCTTGATCAACGGTGAAATGGAGGAGATCGGAGCTGAGCTTCACTGTTCTAAGGTTTTTCGACATGAGGAACTCATTTTTGGGGTCTGATCGGCCAAAGGAGGTAGGCAAGATGTTAAATCAGCAATGGCAACAGTGAGAGATGTTTTCTCCCTCTTTGAAGCACGCGAAACGACAACTCTTGATGTTGCTTGGCGCCAGCGAGGGGTGGAGCGAGACAATGATGGCCTCAAATGGATATTAGATGGTAAAAGGGGGCTGATTGTCGGTGAATGAGTGAAGAAATTGGTGGTGGCAATGGTGTATGACGCTAGAGAAGGAGTGAGGTAGGAGGAAGGCCAAGCTGAAATTTTTCTTTTTTTCCAAATTTTATTTTTGTCCTTCCTTATAAAAAAAACAGGCTATAGTAACCTTATTTCTTATATATATATATATAATTTACCAATTGGGGGTTAAAATGGTAATTCGTAACTTTGTGTTAATTAAACAATAAATTATTAACTTCAAATACGTAGGTCACTGCAAATATATTTTACCTTCGACTATATATTTATAAATTAAATTAATTCATATCAAAATAAAATTTAAAATAAAAATAAAATAAAATTTAATGCAATAAAATAAAATAATTTAAGAAAAATAACAATTTAAATATGATCAATGATAAATAAATTTATCCTGTCTAAATATGCCTCGAACTGTTTATAAATCCGAAAAAATATTAAATTACTAAAATATTTTTAAAAGAATAATAATATTCAATTAAAATTAAATTTCAGAATATTACAATAGTAATAGTTATTATGTTAGTAGTTTATTAATGTAATAAATTTTAAGTTAATGAAAGTACTAGGGTGTCGCATTTTACTAACTTAAAAAAATATTTTTATCCTTATGTGTGATCTATATTAAATCAAAATTTATTTTGAATAGAAAAAAAAGATATTTTTAACTTAAATTAAGAAAAAAATGCAACACTTTATTTTTTTCCATTTAAAAAAACAAAATTTAATACTTAAAAAAAGAGAAATAAAAATACAGAATTGAACAAACTTTATAGTCATTTTCAAAAAAATTTACATAATACTAACACCTAATAGAAGACGGTTAATACGAGAGATGAAAGTATATATTATTAAAATATAAGGAATATAAGTGTAAATTATGTCAAACCTAAAGGTGCAAATTTATATTGATTAGTCAGTTTTATATTTTATTTTAATTTAATCTAATATATATTTAAATTTTAATTTCTAATAACATTTAAATACTGTTATGTAATACATATGAACGTATTGAATAAAGACACATGTCGAAAAAAATTAAAATATTATAAAAAAATAAATTTAACTATCAATTAAATTAAATTAAAAATTAAAATATTAAATCATTAAATGTGCGGATATAAAATATATATTTAGCCTAAAACTATATTTTTATGAATTGACATATTTGTCTTACTTTTTTTATTTATAATCTGGGCTTAATAAAAATAAGTATTGGCCTTAAAGAAAAGAAAGAGAAGAAGTGAGATCACCGACATATTAAAAAATAAAAAATGTGAAGAGGAGAAAAGTTCATTAATAAATAAAACAAATAATTCCATGAAATCACGTGCTAATATGACACCACAAATTTGGCCTCTCCATTGGATTAAAATATAAAAGGCAAAATGTATACTATTAAACTCTTTAATATTGTATTTCTCAGTTTTTCAATTTTTATTTTATTATACTAAATTTTATATTTACATTTATATTTTTAGCAGTCTTTATTAAAAAGAACTATTAAATAAATAAAAATTTATAATATAATACAATTTTTAATTAAGTAAAAAATTAACAGTATAAAGATAAAATAATAATTTAGAATTTTAATAAATAAAACTGAAATTTTTAAAAAATTTAATAATAAATTTAGTTTAAATATTTATTTATGTTTGTAAATTATGGTCATTTAATTAGTTTAACATTAATTTTTAATCTAAATTTACTTTTTATAATTTTTTATACTTTTTAACATATTATTTATTCAACAAAGAATGAAATTAAAATATTACTAACAAATAAATTCAGATATATTAAATTAAATTAATAAAATAAAAACTAAAAGTTTTTGAATATTAAAATATAAAACAAAATTTACATATTAATTAAATTAAATCAAATTAAAAATTATAATAATTAATTAATATAAATTCATATTTAATTTAGATTTTATCTAAAGACAGCAGCCAATACAAGATAAGCAAGAGGAGGCCACCACCCCCTTAAACTTTCTTTTCAATAAAAATCTCTTTAGTAATACTTTTTATATTTCAAACTTTTTCCTATAAATTTCTCAAATTTTCTAAATATGTCCAAAAGAAATATCTAAATTATTTTACTAAATAATTTATAATTAAATTTATTAAAATCATAATACTCCATCCACTCACATTAATTCATGCCCACAAGAGTTAAAAATGCTATACAAACATTTCAAATACAGCCTTCCAATTGGCCAAAATCCAAGAATCCCATGCCAAAGAAATGTTGTCCATGCCACCTGAAATTTGCCCATCAAATCCAAATCACTTTTTTCTTCTTTTAAATTTCTTTTTCCACTTTATATAATAATAAAAAAACAAAGTAAGAAATTAAAAGAATAGAGAAATAGGCCAATAAATATCACCCTATAATATAGGGCCCCGAAGAGACGTCACTTTTATCTTTATCGTAAACGGCAACCCAACAACACATGTTACCCTGATCATTTTTGTCTCCTACCGAAACGACATCCGATGCGCACGTTAGCCTCGACTGTGTACCTTTGACTAACATGTACTGCCATTCCTGCGCAGGTTAGAACCAATCACTGGCCATTTTGCTCCCCTCCGCTTAGCATTCCACAGTCACGCAGGCGGCGCGTCGAATTACCTCGGGAAGATCAGGGCCTCTGCTCCACTCTCCATCTGCACAGTCGTAAATCAGAACCAGCCCTTCCCTTAAGCCCCTTACGTTTCTTCCGCTCCTTCTCAATAAATCATCAATGCATCCGGCCACTTGAATTAGCACCACCTTGTCTTCCACTCCGACGCAGCTGAATCTAACTGTACTGTCCAGTCTAACTTGCGCTGGTAGTGGGGGACTCTTTATTCTACACCACTCTCCGAACCCACCGCCCCCACTACTTCCTTGTCTTCGCGCGTCGAATCTCCAAAACGATAGCTCCACCGCATGGCTTGCTAAAATATACACGTACCCAGATGCCGTGGCACAGGCTGCCACCACGCAGCCACCACCTGGAACTGCCCTACTTCTAAGCCACATGCGCGCTTCCACGTCATATAAATCCATAGAGCTTGCATACAAGTGAGCCTCCGCTCTGGCTGTGGCAGCGCGTGATAGTTCATTTCCATGAACACCACTTGCATTTCCAATTTTAAGTCCTCCAATTACATAGAACACACCATCGAAAGCTGCACCAATGCACCCAAATCTCTTCCTGGGGGCGTGACTGACCACAGTCCATGTATCAGTATCCGGATCATACTCCTCAACTGCAGCAGCGGCGCGTGAAGCACCACCAGCAACGTAGAGTTTCCCACCGACCACAGCTGTGGCGAACTTTTTCCGCGGACAAGTGAAGGAAGATTTGGGTGAAAAAGTGGCAGTCCAAGTATCGTAACAGAATAACAGTCCATTACGACAAAGAATATAGATTCTGGGGCCAATAGAAGTGAGTCCAGAGTGAAGAATGTAATCCAATTGGAAGGGGAGATACGAAATAACTTTCCAGAGATTATCATTGAAGCGAAGAGAGGCGGCGAAAAGGGTAGAGTTGGAAGAGGAGAAGGCGAATATTGTGGGGTGAAGGAGGTTGTGGAGGCGGCGGAGAGAGAGAAAAGAAGGGGAGCGGAGGAGGGAAGACCAGCGGCGGCAGACGAGGGAGATGGAAGGGAGAGAAGGCGATGGTACTCTAGAAAGACATTCTAAAAGAAGGTCATCAGGGAAGGAGGAGAGAGTGGTAGCAGAAGCAGCAGCAGTGATAGTGATTGTATGGATTGGATTCGGAGAAAGGGAATTGCAAGTGTCGTGTGGGTTTGGGAAGCATGATTTCATTAGCCATGAGAAGTGGCGAGAGTTGCAGCTTTCAGACATGGAATGAGAGTGAAACCAGAAAAAAAAGGCCTCAATCAAAGTCCATTATTATAGGCAGAAGGAAGGGGATTTTAATTTTTGGGGAAAAAGTACAAAGAAACTATCTGTTTCACTGGTGTTTTACCTTACACGGATTAATCCTTTTTTGCCATTTCAGTAGCCTTTTTGCGTATTATATATCTAACGGCACACAGTGCTCCAAATACACTCAACACTCTCATTTGGTGATGCCATTTTTATTTTAATAGATATGGTAAAAAGAAATCATTTCTTTTATTGAATAAGAAAATAAACTATTACATTTAAAAAATATTTCAATCTTCAATTTTAAATATCTAGACACACATTAAAAATTAGTAATTTCATATAATAGATGCTATTTCAACTAAAAAAATAAAATCGGTAATCCAACTAGTTAAGTATTTATTCGTTTGTTCAATTAGTTGGATTGACTCGGTTTGATAATTACATTTTTTCATATTTATAGTAAAAATTGATTCAATCGACACTAAATAAAATAATTAAATTCAATTAAGTTTTAGTTTAACTTGATTTTTAATTTTTTAAGACTTATCAAATCGGATTGATAATCTACTTTATCTAAATAGTCGAAGCTTTCTTTTTTTTAGTTAATTAATTGAATAATATTGGCAAACTTATATATTTCCTTTATGCCTCAAGTCAATGTGGTATCATGTTTCATTAATTTTCACATTTTTCCTTCTTTTTTTCCCCGTCAACTAACCATACATGCCATGCTTTTTGGTTCTCATCCTCTTGTAGAAAAACACAAAGGGCTCAAATGCAAGACCACTTAGAACAATTGCATCATATATCTATTAAGAATTCTCATTTGGCTAGAAAGAATCCATTTAAGCTTGTCCAAAAATTACACGAACTTTTTAAAGAAGCTAGAAAACATAGATAATTATTTCAAAAAAAAAGAAATAAAAACAACCCTATGCTTTATTCTTTAACGGAGTCGTACCAGATTATCTTTAGTTATATTTTCTTTACACTCGCTATAAAAGGTGGAAACTCACTTAATAAAAAAAAAAACTCTAATTTGAAACCTTTTACTTTCAAAATAAATGCTCTTACTATTTTAATAAAACCTAAAGTGTAAAGTAATCGAATTTCATTCACCATATGTATGATAATGGATGTAAGAAGAAACAATTCTCCTTTCCAGGCCTGCAGAAAACACACACAACCTACCATCTTTTCTTAATAGCAAGCTAAGCTACCAAGGAACATAACTATAAGACTGTAGTACTTTCCAATAGGCAATCAAAAATAGAACCTTCTCTAAGTGCATTCTAAGCAGAAAAAAGCTATTGTAAACGTTCCTGACATGGAACATTTCATAGTAGATTCAGATACCTAAGAGTGAAATTTAATAAACACCAAGAATTGTTTATTGATGGATCAGGTAATTGCCAATGGCCATGCCTTCAAAGATCTTTAACTTTTGCCTTTTTGTTAACATGAATATACTGAATAGAAATCTAAAGAAATCTCTCATTTCTTGAGCCTATGTAGTAATTACAATATATATATATTTGTATTTATTCCGTTGCCATGTATATTTACTTTTGACAATTTGTATCAAAGTAAGTATTTTATTTAGATATGTTATGTTTGTTATCATATTTATACACTATTTTAAATATAATTTTAACATATTTATGAGTTCTTTTATAGAAGTTTTATCGGTTTCAATGATGTATAAGTCTTTTTATGTATGATGTCTGTGGCTCGTTCAAAAACTAAAGGATCTATTTTTAATGGGGTGTTCTTCAAGGACTATTAATGAAAGAGCATCAAAGATATTTTTTTTTGTTTATTTTAGTAGATTTTAATTTTAAATACTTCTTGATTGTAAGGAGTATATTGAATTAGAAGATTTAAAAACTTTAATAAAATTGAAAAGTTGAGATTATTAAATAATAACTTTCAAGAATTATGTAAAAATTAAGGAGTATTCAATACTAACTTTTAAATATTTTAAAAAGTCTAGAAAACATAAGTATTTAATTACAACTTTTATAAAATTTATACAACTAAATCGGAATTAAAAAAGTTATTAACTTTTATAGAAATAAATTTTGTATACTTTGGATGAATTCTTATGTGATAATATATATACAAAATCTCAAGATTTTTTTTATTTCCTCCCAAAATTTCAATTGATTTTTTTTTCAAATCTATCTTTCTTCTTCTCAAATCTCTCGTATTATTTACTATCTCTCCATCTTGAACAAAAAAGAAAAAGAATATTTAAAACTGACAAGCTCAAATTATTCACTATAAATATTTTCTTAAACTAGTAAATAAAAAAAGTTGACTAATTAAACATTTTCAATTTAATTGTAAGATAGGCCATAATAAAAAAATATAAATCTTAAGTAAATATGTGATTTTTTTTTAAAGATAGATTTTAGCAGACAACGCCACTATAAGGCTTCTAAATTTTATTAAATAGATCATTTAAATAATTAGTTTCTATTGGTAAGCGATAAATTATTATTAGTTTATATATTTTTTCAAATAAGCAGTGCATAAATTATAACGAGTATGATATGAGTTTAGTAATTTAATTGGAAATAGATTATGATATGACATTTAAAAAAAAATATTTTTGATGTGTGAGGTAAGAACTTTTTAAGTAAATTTAATATTAAACCTAAGAATCTATTATAGACAGTATAATATACAATAATGGTGTGACAGCTTAGCCTAGAGAAGCAGTCCGATGAGGGTAGGAAGTAGAGGCCGAGGCAAGAATATGATGTCTGGATAAGGAGCGGTTTCTGGCAGGCTTCTAGGATGGCAGCACTTTAAGGTACGGGAGTATATGAATGAATTGAATTGCATATTGAAATGGGACGAGGAATGGTTGATATCATATATGTAAAGAGTTGGAAGTAATCACATGAGGCGTTTTTTGGTTGTTTGATTGTGGAGTTGTAGGAACTCCAAAGTTAAACGTGCTTGGTTCGGGCAATTTTCAGGATGGGTGACCTCTTGAAAAGTTCTCGAATCTGCCAAGGAGATAAAACCAAATATCTCATGTGATCTAGTTCTGGGTTATTACAAATGGTTAAAATAAAAGTTTAAAAAAGAAAATGACAATGATTAATTTTTTAGTGTATGGAAGTCAATAATAAAAGTCTATAAATATTTATAAAAAAATTTAAAATAAAATTTTTATGAGTCATTTATATATTTATGAGCTATGCAAAAATTATTAAATATTATTCTTCAAAAATCATTCATTTAAAAAAATCTATAGATATTTTTAAGAGTCTTAATTAAATACACACTTTCTAATATCATTTCTCATTTTGTCATTTTTTATTTTTACTTAAGTTGCATTTTAAAATCTTATTAATACATTTAATTTTTTTTTTTAAATAATGTTACTATCCGTGAGTGGCGGTTTCAGACGCGTACCCAAGTGTCTTTAGCGACTATGACACTGTAAGATTTTTCTAACTTAATCGGAAACATACTAGTCACCGAGACTAGCATGGAGATGGGAGTCGCACTCGGGTAATTCACCGGGACACTTTTACTAATGAGTAATATTTTCTCATATTCCATAAGAAAGCTTACGCCATAAATTCAAAGATGGATCCGAAAGCCAACTTCCTTATTTATGT